>NC_069786.1:101179187-101482218 GCF_027406575.1 Nycticebus coucang | reverse complement strand
CCCAGCCCCACGTGACTATTTCCTGTTCCCTACAGTCAAAAATCACATGTGCCAAGAAGGTTCTCCAGCCCTGAAAAAGCTGACACACCTACAAGAGTGAGCTTACAGCACTTGAAGAAAATGAGTGGGGAAAATGTTTTAAAAAATGGTTTATAAGATTGGGTGGTGCCTGTGGCTCAAAGGAATAGGGCGCCGGCCCCATATGCCCGAGGTGGCAGGTTCAAACCCTGCCCCGGACAAAAACTGCAAAAAAAAAAAAAAAAAAAAAAATTGGTTTATAAGAATACTATAGTGGCCAAGCGTGGTGACTCACTCCTGTAATTCTAGCACTCTGGGAGGCCGAGGCAGGTGGATTGCGTGCGCTCATAGGTTTGAGAACGGCCTGAGCCAGAGCGAGACCTCATCTCTAAAAATAGTTGGGTGCTGTGGTGGGCACCTGTGGTCCCAGCTACTCAGGAGGCTGAGGCAAGAGAATCGCTTGAGCCAAGAGTTTGAGGTTGCTGTGAGCTATGACACCATGGCATTCTACCAAGGGTGAAAGAGTGAGACTCTGTCTCCAAAAAAAGAGGAAAAGTGCATGGAATATTGTGGCAATTATTTTGAAAAAATAGTAATCAAAATGATTTTACATTTCTTAATTTTTATGTGTCTCAAAACTTTTGTAGTTTCTCTCGTATAATGTGGGCCAATTTTATAGGAAGAAAACATATCTAAAAATCCAGTTTGACCAATGGACTATTGATTTTTAAACTCTGCTTTAAAGTTTAACACTCATTTGGCAGCATATACATATATATAAAGTCTGGAGACCCTTGTTCTGGACCTGACTTTCACTTGCCAGCTGTGTGAGCTTGAGAAAGATGCCTAACTTCTCTGAGCAGATGTTCACTCATCTGTAACATCAGAGGATTCTTGTGAGGACCAAAAGGTAATGCATCTTAAAGCTCTTAAAAACTACCACATGGTACTTAAAAATAGTTTTTACAATTTTTAAATTTCAGGACGTTTTAATAATTTTTGATATTTTAAAAATATCTTAATCTATCCTGGTTAATGAAAGAAGGAGCAGGGAAAGGGGAGGAGGGAGGATGATGGGGAGTTATGGTATATGGCATACGTCTTACAAGTGGAACACAAATATAGAGGGAGTTTACCTAACAGATGCAATCAGTATAACCTAATTCTTTGTATCTTCAATGAACCCCAAATAATTAAAAATAATAAAAAAAATTAAAAAATAATTAAATAAAATCTTACATCAAGTTAAAAAAAATCTTATTACATTTTGACTCAAAGTTTTATACACAGGATTAAGACTGGTAACTCCTTTTCAGAAAACCATAAAAAAAAATCACCACTGGCCTTCTCTGGATAGCCATTCAGGGTAAGATTTTAATAACCTGTCCCCAGTACTTGATGTATTTTTAGGATATAAATGAGAACCTCATACCTATGAAATGTATTACATTTAAAAACTGCTCTTTTTTTTCTTTCTTTTCAAGCACTTTAAATAGAAAAAAAATAATTTCTTTTCCAATCTATTTAAAGTTTAAATGCCCTTCCCCCCAGGATCTTAGATAGGCTAGAACACAATCCTGGAATTTGGTAGAAGTTACAGAAGTTAAGTCAAATTATATTTGGTTCCTTAGATTGTGCTTTGTGTGAATGGATGACACCTACTGGTATAAACTAAAAACTTCTGTTTTTAAGAAGAAAAACAGCTGTTCAGGCAAAAAGAAAAAATGAAGAAGAAAAGAAAAAGGAAACCACATTCAGCAGAGTTCAACACTGTCAAAGTGTAATTGCCAGAGGTACAAGTCAAGAGCTTCTTAAAAAAATGTTCATGATACAGTACAGGAAAAGCAAACTACATATTTAACATATATAAGCATGTAACATATATGTTTAAAGTTTTGTATTAAAATTCATAAATGTATAGAAACCATTATATTTAAAAAGTGAAAGGATAGGCACCAGAATATTAATTTGCTAGTTAATGTGCTAGTATTACCAGTGATTATTTTTCCTTTATGTTTTTCTATACTTTTGATGCTTTCTCCTACCGCCAGGTATCATTCTCATCATGAGCAGTGTGTGTGTGCGTGTGTGTGTGTGTGTGTGTGTGAGAGAGAGAGAGAGAGAGAGATTTTTTATTCCTTAAAGCTTTACAAATTTATCTATTTATAAGAAAGCAGAATACCTAAAGCACAATGAGTGAAAGTGATTAATTAGTTCAGTAATGACCTTTTAACTATGACCAGGCAAGGCCCCTTTTGTTTGTGATTTTTATTTAATATTCATTGTTGCCTAAGTTTTTTACAAATAAGCCTGAGAATCATTTTCAATATTCACAAGTTTTTCCTGCCCAACCTTTGTGCTCCCCAAATTCCACTGGAATTTTGATTACGTACATTATCAATGTCCAGATATTTTTGTACTGCTTCAGAATCTCAGATACATCCCATAGCCTAGTAACTCGTGGTTATCATAAATTATTTTATTTTAAAGAAAAAACAAAGCCTTAATAGATGCAATTACAAATACTATGAAAATGTCCAAATGTAAAACTAATTTTTTAACCACTATTTCATGGCTTGAGGAGACTTTGGTGGCTATAAGAAATTAACATGTAGCTTGAGTTTTCCCCATTCCTAAGCACTGAGCCACTTATGAAGAGGGAAAAGGATCTCACAAGGGTAGTAAGATTTGACAAAGAACTGTGAAGAATGACAACTTGAGATAAATAAATGGGTAGCTATTTGGGGCTCATATTATGTCAAACAAAAAAATCAGAGGTGGCTGAGAAGTTTGTTGGAGAAGATGAAGTGACAGAAACCAGAATGCCTTGGCAAGTAAGGTAGGTAAAAGAGATGATAAAAAAACAAAAATATACACTAACTCACATTTGCACGACATGGTACAGCATGCTTGACACCTACACACATTACATGTTGAAGGCCAGTGATGTTTTACCTGTTGATTTATGCATAAAGAAGAAAACCAATCATGCACAAGATAAATATTATTGTTGTTATGTTGTTACAATGGAAACCTAAGTCTAGGAGAAGTTAGGTGTTTTGCCAAATGAGCTAGCCTAGAATTGGTATCAGAATTCATATAAATCTGCTTCTAGATTAGTACTCTCATGAGTGTCTAGAAAGGAAAAGAGAAACAAAGGTGTTAGCCTTGTAGGAGTGTATCCTGGAGGCTTGGTTCTATCTCTGATGTACCCCAGCCCAGAGGATGCAGTTTCCTCACATGGAATACTGAATCAAAATATCCCAGGAACACAGTAAGAATTGTCAGAAGAATCAAAATTCAACCAAAAGAATAAATAATTTTTTAATAAAAAAGAAGAAAGATGATTGCTAGGCCTGCTAGATGATGGTTTAATATGTTAAACAATATTATAAAGTTATAATAGATAATTTCATACTGGCACAAATATAGACAATTAAATGTAACACAGTATATATCCAGAAGTAGGTATTTTTGTATATAAGAATTTAATATTTGGGAGGTGGAGACAAGATGGCTGAATGAAGCCAGCTTTCCACAGAGGCTGAGTTAAAGGACAGAAATTTAGCAAGTAAGCTGGTGGATTAGAGCTGCACCAAGAGAGAAGGTTGAAGAACGCACATCAACCCCGCTGAGGTGAGCTGCGACCCCAAGGATATAAACAAAAGGTACAAAATCCATCGCCAAGCAGACAGAAGTCCCTTCCCCCATAAGAATGGCTCAGAGTGCCCCACAAACAAATGAGCAAAATTCAAAGGTTCTCCCACTATACTCCACTGGAGAGACCCTCTAAAAACTGGACCTAACTCCCCTACTAGGGTGCCATGGAGCTTGCCTGCCAGGCATAAAACTGTATAAAACTGCATATATTCTCTACCTGCAATTCTGAGCTCCCAGAACTCCCTTCCACTCTCACTCTGAGATCTGGAGACCTGTCCCCCAGAAGTCCAGATTCTTGGGTGATTTCTTGAGGTGGGTGGACAGGGCAAGGACTGAGGCTGGTCGGTGCTGATTCTGCAGCACAGGAGTGAGGAGAGAATGGTCAGCTGAGAGGGAACCAGCCGTGGCCCAAGGCACAGAGCAGCAGCCATTTTTTGCAACAATAGAGCTCACTCCCAGATATTCCGAAGTCACACCCCCTGTCTCTCTGGGCAACAAGAGGAAGCCAGGCATCTTCTTAGGAGATAACCACCACAGAACGGGGAAACGCAGGCCCCGTGAGTAAAGGGTTTGCCTGAGGCAATACCGGCCTGGGTGGAGCACAGGGACTAGAAAACCCATGCACAGAGCCAGGAGATTTCCAGGGCGGGACTGAACCAGAGGACTACTTTACTGAGCCTAAGACACACCCGGCCCTCAGGGGATCGTCAGCCTAGACAAAAGAGGGCAGGAGGCTAGAACTGACAGCTAACCGAGCTGCGAATACAAACCTTTGCAGCAACAAAGATAGGGCCTGAGGCACAAGTTCTGGGAACTCAAAACAGCTTCTCTTCTGCAGGGGAATTTAGCAGGGACAGAAACAAATTCCCAGAAAGTTGTTCTGTTCTGTCAGTAACATAATCAGGGGTAGGGCTGGAACTGAGTAAACACCCTCCAGCCTCCATCAAGCACCCAAGGTTGTCAGGCCTCACCTCCTGCTGCTGGATAGAGGAAGAGAGCAGCAGCCTGGTGAACAGACATAGATTTCCTTGTGATTCAGGCAGGTACAAACCACTAAAGTATCTGCTCATTGGAGGAAACTGGGTCACAGCCCTGCTGGGTTATCAGTGACTGGGTGTGACAGAGGTGCGAGGTGGGAAGGAGGTATCAACCTTCCCAGACTAATCTATTTTCTGGGTGGGTCCTCCTGACTTCACGAAGCACGGGAGCAAGTCATATTTGAGATGTCAGCAGACCCCTGCGAACTAGTTGCCAGAGACCTTTTAAACTCTCCAACCTGAGACAGGTGCTGACTGAGACAATTGATTTCGAACTTTTGAACTGAGACAAAGCCACAAGGAATGTCCAAGTGGTGCCCTGGGTGTGTGGTTGTAGAAAGGTTTGATTTTCCTTTTCCAATTGTTACCTGTGGGGGGTGGGGTGACTTATTTGCTGGTATTTCTCCACAGCTGAGACTTCAACCCAGGGTAAATGTTTTAATAGGGTTTGACAGAGACCAGCTGAAAACAAGTCAGAGCCACTTAGCCCAACCACACCAAACAGGTCCCCAGTTTCTCAGGCCACCTCTGTACGGGTCCTCAACAAAGTTCCAGGTAAAAAGTCAAACAGTGTAAAATCATCATGGGGCAGAATGAGCAGAAAAACTCTGGTAACACGAATAAAAAAAAGAGATCAACCCCCCAAGGAAAGATATGGCAGATGTAAATGAAGATCCCATTCATAAACAACTGGCCAAGATATCAGAAATTGAATTCAGAATTTGGATTGCAAACAAGATTAATAGAAGGGAGGGAAAATTGGAATTAGAAATTTAAGAAGCAATTCAAAAGTCGGAATTAGAAATTCGAGGAGAAATTCAAAAATTGTCTCAAGAATTTAATGAAAAGACAAAACCACCAAAGATTTTGACGCACTGAAGCAAGAATTTGCAGCCCTCAAAGATCTGAAAAATACAAAAGAATCCCTCAGAAACAGAGGTGAGCAAGCAAAAGAAAAAATTTCTGACATTGAAGACAAAGCTTTTAAATGCTCCCAAACCCTCAAAGAGGAAGAAAAATGGAGAGCAAAAATGGATCATTCTCTCAGAAAGCTCTGGCATACTTCAAAGAAGGATAATATCTGCCTCATTGGAATCCCTGAAAGTGATGAAGTGGCTTCACAAGGCACAGAGAAAGAAATTTCCCTTCTCCAAGAAATTATGAAAGAGAATTTTCCAGACATGCCAAGAGATTCTGAAATTCAGATAGCAGACAGTTTCAGAACCCCAGCATGACTCAACCCGAATAAGACATCCCCCAGGCATATCATAATTAACTTCACTAAAGTTAATATGAAGGAGAAAATTCTGAAAGCAACCAGACATAAGAAATCCATTACCTACAAAGGGAAGAATATTAGAATGAATGCAGATCTCTCTGCTGAAAGTTTTCAAGCCAGAAAAGGGTGGTCATCGACTTTTAATCTCCTAACACAGAATAAGTTTCAACCCCAGATCCTGTATCCAGCTAAACTGAGTTTCATTTATGATGGAGAAATTAAATACTTTAATGACCTTCATATGTTGAAGAAATTTGCCATAACCAAACCAGATCTTCAGGATATTCTCAGACCTATGCTCCATAGGTCTACCAATGGAGCAATCCTCTACCACAAAAGTAAACTCACCCAGAAACTTTTGATCAAACTCCAAATTTCACAGTGGCAAAAGGATTAAAAATGTCCCCTGGACTTTTGAAAAACTCGATACCGAAAATTTTACCAGAATTACCAATATGCTCCATTAATGTGACCGGCTTAAACTGCCTTCTAATAAGGCACAGGGTTGGCTCACTGGATAAAAAAACTCAGGCCAGATATTTGCTGCATAGAGAATTGCATCTTACCTTAAAAGATAAATATAGACTCAGGCTGAAAGGATAGTCATCCATATTTCACGCAAATGGTAATCAGAAAAAAGCAGGTGTTCCAATTCTATTTGCAGACACAATAGGCTTTAAATCAAAAAAAGTAAGGAAGGATAAGAATGGTCACTTCATATTTGTTAAGAGTAATACTCAATATGATGAGATTTCAATTATTAATATCTATGCACCCAACCAGAATGTGCCTCAATGTATAAGAGAAACTCTAACAGACATGAGCAACTTGATTTCCTCCAGATACATAATAGTCGGAGATTTCAACACTCCTTTGGCAGTGTTGGATAGATCCTCCAATAAGAAGTTGAGCAAAAAATTTTAGATTTAAACCTAATTATCCAACATTTGGATTTAGCAGACATCTACAGAACATTTCATCCCAACAAAACTGAATACACATACTTCTCATCAGCCCATGGAACATACTCCAAAATCGACTACATCTTAGGTCACAAGTCTAACCTCAGTAAATTTAAAGGAATAGAAATTATTCCTTGCATCTTCTTAGAACACCATGGAATAAAAGTTGAACTCAATAACAACAGGAATCTGCATACTCATACAAAAACATGGAAGTTAAATAACCTAATGCTGAATGATAGCTGGATCAGAGATGAGATTAAGAGGGAAATTGCCAAATTTTTGGAACAAAACGACAATGAAGACATGAATTATCAGAACCTCTGGGACACCGCAAAGGCAGTCCTAAAAGGGAAATTTATAGCACTGCAAGCCTTCCTCAAGAGAACAGAAACAGAGGAAGTTAAGAACTTAATGGGACATCTCAAGCAACTGGAAAAGGAAAAACATTCCAACCCTAAACGCAGTAGAAGAAAAGAAATAACCAAAATTAGAGAAGAACAAGACATAATTGCAAGAGGGACTTTACCTAACAATTGCAATCAGTGTAACCTGGCTTATTGTACCCTCAATGAATCCCCAACAATAAAAAAAAAAAGAATTATACAACAGATCAATAAATCAAAAGGTTGGTTTTTTTGAAAAGTTCAATAAAACAGATAAACATTTGGCTAACCTAAGCAGGAAAAAAAGAATAAAATCTCTAATCTCATCAATCAGAAATGACAAAGACAAAATAACAACAGACTCCTCAGAAATTCAACAAATCCTTAATGAATACTATAAGAAACTTGATTCTTAGAAATATGAAAATCTGAAGGAAATTGACCAATACTTGGAAGCACGTCCCCTTCCAAGACTTAGCCAGAATCAAGTGGAAATGTTGAACAGGCCAATATCAAGTTCGGAAATACCATCAACCATACAAAACCTCCCTAAAAAGAAAAGACCGGGACCAGATGGCTTCACGTCAGAATTCTACCAAACTTTTAAAAAGGAACTAGTACCTATATTCCTCAACCTGTTCCAAAATGTAGAAAAAGAAGGAAGACTACCCAACACGTTCTATGAAGCAAACATCACCGTGATCCCCAAACCAGGAAAAGACCCAACAAGAAAAGAAAATTATAGACCGATATCACTAATGAATATAGATGCAAAAATATTCAACAAGATCCTAACAAACAGAATCCAACAACACACCAAACAAATTACACATCATGACCAAGTCAGTTTTATCCCAGGGTCTCAGGGCTAGTTCAATATACGTAAATCTATAAGTATAATTCAGCACATAAACAAATTAAAAAACAAAGACCATATGATTCTCTCCATTGATGCAGAAAAAGCTTTTGATAATATCCAGCATGCCTTCATGATCAGAACACTTAAGAAAATTGTAATAGAAGAGACATTTCTTAAACTGACAGAGGCCATCTACAGGAAACCCACAGCTAATATTGTATTGAATGGAGTTAAAATGAAATCATTTCCACTCAGATCAGGAATCAGACAAGGCTGCCCATTATATCCACTGCTCTTTGACATTGTAATGGAAGTTTTAGCCACAACAATTAGGGAAGAAAAGGCGATCAAGGGTATCTATATAGGGTCAGAAGAGATCAAACTTTCGCTCTTCGCAGATGATATCATTGTATATCTGGAAAACACCAGGGATTCTACTACAAAACTCTGAGAAGTGATCACGGAATACAGCAGCATCTCAGGTTACAAAATCAACATTCATAAATTGGTAGCCTTTATATATACCAACAATAGTCAAGCTGAAAAAACAGTTAAGGACTATGCCATTCGCAGTAGTGCCAAAGAAGATGAAATATTTGGGAGTTTATCTAACAAAGAACGTGAAAGATCTCTATAAAGACAACTATGAAATTCTAAGAAAAGAAATAGCTGAAAACGTTAACAAATGGAAAAACATACCATGCTCATGGCTGGGAAGAATCAACATTGTTAAAATGTCCATACTACCCAAAGCAATATACAATTTTAATGCAATCCCTATTAAAGCTCCACTGTCATATTTTAAAGATCTTCAAAAAATAATACTTCGTTTTATATGGAATCAGAAAAAACCTCAAATAGCCAAGACATTACTCAGAAATAAAAACAAAGCAGGAGGAATCACGCTACCAGACCTCAGACTATACTATAAATCGATAGTGATCAAAACAGCATGGTACTGGCACAGAAACAGAGAGCTAAATGTATGGAACAGAATAGAGAACCAAGAGATGAACCCAGCTACTTACTGTTATTTGATCTTTTTTTTTTTTTTTTTTTGGCAGTTTTTCGCTGAGGCTGGGTTTGAACCTGCTACCTCCAGCATATGGGGCCAGCACCCTACTGCCTGTTATTTGATCTTTGACAAGTCAATTAAAAACATTCAGTGGGGAAAAGATTCCCCATTTAACAAATGGTGCTTGGTGAACTGGCTGGCAACCTGTAGAAGACTGAAACTAGACCCACACCTTTCACCATTAACTAAGATAGACTCTCACTGGATTAAAGATTCAAACTTAAGACATGAAACTATAAAAATACTAGAAGAGACTGCAGGGGAAACCCTTAAAGAAATTGGTCTTGGTGAGTATTTTATGAGGAGGACTCCTGGGGCTATTGAAGCGGCTTCAAAAGTACACTACAGGGACCAGATCAAACTAAGAAGCTTCTGCACAGCCAAGAACACAGTAAGTAAGGCAAACAAACAGCCCTCAGAATGGGAGAAGATATTTGCAGGTTATGTCTCCGACAAAGGCTTAATAATCAGAATCCACAGAGAACTCCAATGTATAAGCAAGAAAAGAACAAGTGATCCCATGGCAACTGGGCAAGGGACTTGAAGAAAAACTTCTCTGAAGAAGACAGGCACATGGCCTACAGACATATGAAAAAATGCTCATCATCCTTAATCATCAGAGAAATGAAAATCAAAACTACTTTGAGATATCATCTAACTCCAGTAAGATTAGCCCATATCACAAAATCCCAAGACCAGAGAAGTTGGCGAGGATGTGGAGAGAAGGGAACACTTCTACACTGCTGGTGGGAATGCAAATTAATACATTCCCTTTGGAAACATGTTTGGAGAACACTTAGAGATCTAAAAATAGATCTGCCGAGGCGGCGGAGCAAGATGGCAGCCGAGTAACAGCTTCCTTGCATCTGGGCACTGTGAGTCTGGGGAGATAGGACTCCAGGCATCTCTGGCTGGTGGGATCTGCCTATCATCACCCCTGAGAGGATACAGGGAGTCAGCAAGAGACTTCTGGACCCCAAGAGGAGGACTAAAACAGTGGAAAACCGGCAAGTGGTCGCGTGTGTTCAATCTGTCTAAACCCACCCGCAACTTCCACAGGCATCAGAATTTAAAGAGCAAGAGAAAGTGAAAGGAAAATTACGGCAAGGAAACAGATAAAAGAAATCACTCATGAGGAAGAATTGGCAGAAAACTCCAGGCGACATGAAGAACCATTCCAGAACAACCCCGCCAAGGGACCATGAGGTAGCTACTGCAGAGGATTCCACCTATAAAGAAATGTTAGGAATGACAGAAAGGGAATTTAGAATACACATGTTGAAAACAATGAAAGAAATGATGGAAACAATGAAGGAAATTGCTAATAAAGTGGAAAATAACCAAAAGGAAATTCAAAAACAGAATCAAATAAGAGATAAACAATATGAAGAACATAAAAAGGATATAGCAGAGCTGAAGGAACAGAAGCAGTCAATTAGGGAACTTAAAGATGCAATGGAAAGTATCAGCAACAGGTTAGAACATGCAGAAGAAAGAATTTCAGAGGTAGAAGACAAAGTTTTTGAGATAACTCAGGTAGTAAAAGAGGCAGAAAAGAAGAGAGAGAAAGCAGAACGTTCACTGTCAGAATTATGGGACTTTATGAAGCGTTCCAACATACGAGTTATAGGAATCCCAGAAGGGGAAGAAGAATGCCCCAGAGGAATGGAAGCCATACTAGAGAATATTATAAAAGAAAATTTCCCAAACATCACCAAAGATTCTGACACACTCCTTTCAGAGGGATATCGGACCCCGGGTCACCTCAACTCTAACCGAGCTTCTCCAAGACACATTGTGATGAACCTGTCCAAAGTCAAGACAAAAGAAAAGATTCTGCAAGCTGCCAGGAGTAAGCGCCAGTTGACCTACAGGGGCAAATCCATCAGAGTTACCGCAGACTTCTCTAATGAAACTTTCCAAGCAAGAAGACAATGGTCAACTACCTTTAATCTACTTAAACAGAACAATTTCCAGCCCAGAATTCTGTACCCTGCTAAGCTAAGCTTTAAAATTGACGGAGAAATCAAATCATTTATGGATATACAAACATTGAGGAAATTCACCACAACAAGACCAGTTCTACAGGAAATACTGGGGAGGGAGACAAGATGGCGGACTGAAGCCAGCTTTCAACAAAGGCTCCCGTCCAGAAGGAGAGTTAAGGGACAGGAATTTAGTAAGTATCCTGGTGGACTTGAGCCTCACCAAGAGAGAAGGCTGAAGAACGCACATCAACACCGCTGAGGCAAGTTGTGATCACAAGGACGCAAACAAAAGGTACAAAATCCACCACCAAGCGGACGGGAGTCCCCCTCCCCCATGAGACCGGCTCTGGAGCCCCACAATTTAACAAGCGGGCAGAAATTAAAGGCCCTCCCACTACACTCCACGGGAAAGACCTTCTAAAAACTGGACCTACCTCCCCTACTGGGGTGCCGTGGCGTTCTCCTGCCGGACATAGGGCTGAATAAAACTTTGGGAATCCTTTGCCGGCAACCCTGAATCCCCGGCGCTCCCCTCCCGCCCACTGAGGTCTGGAGGCCTGTCCCCCAGGACTTCGGATCCTTGGGTGATTTCTCAAGGGGAGTGGACAGTCCCCGAGTTGCGACTGGTAGCATTGACTCTGAGGCCCGCGAGTGAGGAGAGGGCACCGGGCTGAGGGGGAGTCACGCCTCGCGGCACTTCCCTGCGGTGCAGTGCACCAACTCTCCCCGGGCATACGGGGCCCAAGACTGAATAAGACTCTGGCCTCCCCGCTGAGAGCTGAGAACCCCTACTCTCACTCGGGGTCTGAGGGCCTATCCCCCAGGAGTTCGGCTCCTTGGGTGATTTCTCGAGGGGAGTGCACAGTGCCTGAGCTGCGTCAGGTCAGCGCTGACTCTGGGATACGTGAGCGAGGAGAGGGCACTCCGCTGAGGGGAAATCAAGCCTTGGCGGCACTTCCCTGCGGTGCAGTGCAGGAGCCCTCCCCGGGCACAAGACTGAATAAGACTCTGGCCTCCCCGCTGAGAGCTGAGAGCCCCTACTCTCACTCGGGGTCTGAGGGCCTATCCCTCCGGAGTTCGGCTCCTTGGGTGATTTCTCGAGGGGAGTGCACAGTGCCTGAGCTGCGTCAGGTCAGCGCTGACTCTGGGACACGTGAGCGAGGAGAGGGCACTCCGCTGAGGGGAAATCAACCCTTGGCGGCACTTCCCTGCAGTACAGTGCAGGAGCCCTCCCCGGGCACAAGACTGAATAAGACTCTGGCCTCCCCGCTGAGAGCTGAGAGCCCCTACTCTCACTCGGGGTCTGAGGGCCTATCCCTCCGGAGTTCGGCTCCTTGGGTGATTTCTCGAGGGGAGTGCACAGTGCCTGAGCTGCGTCAGGTCAGCGCTGACTCTGGGACACGTGAGCAAGGAGAGGGCACTCCGCTGAGGGGAAATCAAGCCTTGGCGGCACTTCCCTGCGGTGCAGTGCAGGAGCCCTCCCCGGACCGTAGTATTGCGTGAAACTGAATGAAACTCTAGCTTCCCCCCGCCCCACTCCCAATCCGGGTCTGGGGGCCCATCCCCCAAGAGTTCTGATTCTTGGGGGATCTCTTAAGGGGTGTGGACCCAGCACAAACTGCAGCCGCTCAGTGCTGACTCTGGGGCGCGGGACAGAGGAGAAAAGGGTCGCCTGAGTGCCCACACCAGAGCAGCAGTTCCCTGGAGGTAGATCAACAGCCGTTTTTTCTTTAACGGCAGAACGCTCACTTCTGGATATTCTGAGGCCACACCCCCTGTCTCCCTGGGCAACCAGAGGAGGCCACCGGTGTCACGGCTCACAAACCCAGAAGCCTCCAGGGCGGGGCCGACCCAGAGAGGTGTTCAGACGCAATTCTCCAGCAGCAAAGACGTTTGAACTCAAAACAGCCCGTCTCCTGTAGGCGATGACAGGAACAGAGACAGAACCTCACAAAGTTGTCTGTTCTGTTCTGTTCTGTTAGCAGCATCCATCAGGGACGGGGCTAAGCCTGAGTGAACACCTCCTTCCCATCACCTGCATCAAACACTCAAAGATGTCAGGCCCCATCTCCTCCTGCTAGATAGCGGCAGTCTGCGGGGGCCTGGCAGACTTCCTCGCGATTCAGGCAGGTGCAAACCCCTGGAGTGTCTGTTCACTGCAGGCAACTGGGTTAGCCATCTGCAGAGATACCAGTGACTGGGTCTGACGGAGGGGCAAAGTGGGGAAGGAGACGTCAACCTTCCCAGACTGCTCTGTTTGCGGGGTGGCTCCTCCTGATTCCACGCTGCACTGGGGTGAGCTGTCTCAGAGGAGTCACCAGGCCCCTGTGATCCAGTTCCCAGAGACCTCTTGAACCCTTCCACCTGAGACAAGTGCCGATTGAGACAGTTGATTCGGACCTTTTGAACTGGGCTAATAGACTGAGGACTTTTCAGGTGGTGCCCTGGGTGTGCGATTGTAGGAAGGTTTGATTCTCCTTTTCCAACTGGGGCCAGAGGTGGGCAGGCGGGGTGACTTAATTGCTGATTTTTTCACACAGCTGAGACTTCAAGCCAGAGTAGAAGTTGCAATAGGATCGAACAGAAACCAGCTGAAAACAAGACAGAACCACTTTGCTCCACCACACCAGACAGGGCCCCAGTTTCTCAGGCCACAACACTGTACGGGCCCTCGATAAAACCCCAGGGGAAAAACCAAAGGGAGTAAACCATGGGGCGGAATCAGCGGAAAAACTCTGGTAACATGAATAACCAGAATAGATCAACCCCCCCAAGAAAAGATACGGCAGATGTGATTGAAGATCCCATTCATAAACAACTGGCTGAGATGTCAGAAGTCGAATTCAGAATTTGGTTTGTAGACAAGATTAATAAAATGGAATTAGGAATTCGAGGAGAAATTCAAAAGTTGTCTCAAGAATTTAACGAATTTAAAGACAAAACCACCAAAGACTTAGACACACTGAAACAAGAACTTACAGCCCTCAAAGATATGAAAAATACAGTAGAATCCCTCAGTAACAGAATGGAGCAAGCAGAAGAAAGGATTTCTGACATTGAAGATAAAGTCTTCGAACGCTCCCAATCTCTCAAAGAGGAAGAGAAATGGAGAGCAAAAACGGATCACTCACTCAGAGAGCTCTCAGATAATTCGAAAAAACATAACATAAGGGTTATAGGAATTTCGGAGGCTGATGATGTGGCAGCCAAGGGCACAGAGGCCCTTCTACATGAAATTATGAAAGAAAATTTTCCAGACATGCCTAGAGAATCTGAAATTCAGATAGCAGACAGCTTCAGAACCCCAGCACGATTCAACCCCAAAAAGCCATCTCCCAGACATATCATAATTAGCTTCACTAAAGTTAACATGAAAGAGAAGATTCTCAAAGCAGCCCGGCGAAAGAAAACTATAACGTACAAAGGTAAGAGTATTAGAATAACTGCAGATCTCTCTGCTGAAACTTTTCAAGCAAGAAGAGGCTGGTCATCAACTTTTAATCTCCTAAAGCAAAAAAACTTTCAACCCAGGATCTTGTATCCAGCTAAACTGAGTTTCATCTATGATGGAGAAATTAAATACTTCAATGACATTCATATGTTGAAAAAATTTGCCATAAGTAAACCAGCTCTTCAGGATGTTCTCAGACCTATCCTCCACAATGACCAACCCAATCCTATACCACAAAAGTAAACTCACTCAGAAACTTCGGATCAAACTCCAACTTCCACACTGGCGAAAGGATTAAAAATGTCCACTGGACCTTTGAAAAACTCGATACCCAAAATTCCACCAGACTTATCCTTACTCTCCATCAATGTGAATGGCTTAAACTGTCCTCTAAAGAGGCATAGGTTAGCTGACTGGATACAAAAACTTAAGCCAGATATTTGTTGCATACAAGAGTCACATCTCAACTTAAAAGACAAATACAGACTCAGGGTGAAAGGATGGTCATCCATATTTCAGGCAAATGGTAATCAGAAAAAAGCAGGTGTTGCAATTTTATTTGCAGATACAGTAGGCTTTAAACCATCAAAAGTAAGGAAGGACAAGAATGGTCACTTCATATTTGTTAAGGGTAATACTCAATATGACGAGATCTCAATTATTAATATCTATGCACCCAACCAGAATGCACCTCAATTTATAAGAGAAACTCTAACAGACATGAGTAACTTGATTTCCTCCAGCTCCATAATCGTTGGAGATTTCAACACTCCCTTGGCAGTGTTGGATCGATCCTCCAGAAAGAAGCTGAGCAAAGAAATCTTAGATTTAAACCTAACCATCCAGTATTTAGATTTAGCAGACATCTACAGAACATTTCATCCCAACAAAACTGAATACACATACTTCTCATCAGCCCACGGAACTTACTCCAAAATTGATCACATTTTAGGTCACAAGTCTAACCTCAGTAAATTTAAAGGAATAGAAATTATTCCATGCATCTTCTCGGACCATCATGGAATAAAACTTGAATTGAGTAACAACAGGAATCTGCATACCCATACAAAAACATGGAAGTTAAATAACCTTATGCTGAATGATAGCTGGGTCAGAGATGAGATTAAGAAAGAAATCACCAATTTTTTGGAACAAAATGACAATGAAGACACAAGCTATCAGAACCTCTGGGACACTGCAAAGGCAGTTCTAAGAGGGAAATTTATAGCACTGCAAGCCTTCCTCAAGAGAACGGAAAGAGAGGAAGTTAACAACTTAATGGGACATCTCACGCAACTGGAAAAGGAAGAACATTCCAACCCCAAACCCAGTAGAAGAAAAGAAATAACCAAAATTAGAGCAGAATTAAATGAAATTGAAAACAAAAGAATAATACAACAGATCAATAAATCAAAAAGCTGGTTTTTTGAAAAGGTCAATAAAATAGATAAACCTCTGGCCAACCTAATCAGGAAAAAAAGAGTAAAATCTCTAATATCATCAATCAGAAACAACAAAGACAAAATAACCACAGACTCATCAGAAATCCAAAAAATCCTTAATGAATATTACAAGAAACTTTATTCTCAGAAATATGAAAATCTGAAGGAAATAGACCGGTACTTGGAAGCACGCCACCTTCCAAGACTTAACCAGAATCAAGTGGAAATGTTGAACAGACCCATATCAAGTTCAGAAATAGCATCAACTATACAAAACCTCCCTAAAAAGAAAAGCCCGGGACCAGATGGTTTCACGTCAGAATTCTACCAAACCTTTAAAGAGGAATTAGTACCTATATTACTCAACCTGTTCCAAAATGTAGAAAAAGAAGGAAGACTACCCAACACGTTCTATGAAGCAAATATCACCCTGATCCCCAAACCAGGAAAAGACCCAACAAGAAAAGAAAATTATAGACCAATATCACTAATGAATATAGATGCAAAAATATTCAACAAGATCCTAACAAACAGAATCCAGCAACACATCAAACAAATTATACATCATGACCAAGTTGGTTTTATCCCAGGGTCTCAAGGCTGGTTCAATATACGTAAATCTATAAATGTAATTCAGCACATAAACAAATTAAAAAACAAAGACCATATGATTCTCTCAATTGATGCAGAAAAAGCTTTTGATAATATCCAGCATCCCTTCATGATCAGAACACTCAAGAAAATTGGTCTAGAAGGGACTTTTCTTAAACTGATAGAGGCTATCTACAGCAAACCCACAGCCAATATCATATTGAATGGAGTTAAATTGGAATCATTTCCACTCAGATCAGGAACCAGACAAGGCTGCCCATTGTCTCCATTGCTTTTCAACATTGTAATGGAAGTTTTAGCCACCGCAATTAGGGAAGAAAAGGCGATCAAGGGTATCCATATAGGGTCAGAAGAGATCAAACTCTCGCTCTTCGCAGATGATATGATTGTGTATCTGGAAAACACTAGGGACTCTACTACAAAACTCCTAGAAGTGATCAAGGAATACAGCAGCGTCTCAGGTTACAAAATCAACATTCATAAATCGGTAGCCTTTATATACACCAACAACAGTCAAATTGAAAAAGCAGTTAAGGACTCTATCCCATTCACAGTAGTGCCAAAGAAGATGAAATATTTGGGAATTTACCTAACAAAAGACGTGAAAGATCTCTATAAAGAGAACTATGAAACTCTAAGAAAAGAAATAGCTGAAAATGTTAACAAATGGAAAAACATACCATGCTCATGGCTAGGAAGAATCAACATTATCAAAATGTCCATACTACCCAAAGCAATATATACTTTCAACGCACTCCCTATTAAAGCTCCACTGTCATATTTTAAAGATCTTGAAAAAACATTACTTCGTTTTATATGGAATCAGAAAAAACCTCGAATAGCCAAGACATTACTCAGAAATAAAAACAAAACAGGAGGAATCACACTACCAGACCTCAGACTTTACTACAAATCGATAGTGATCAAAACAGCATGGTATTGGCACAAAAACAGAGAAGTAGATATCTGGAATAGAATAGAGAACCAAGAGATGAATCCAGCTACTTACCGCTATTTGATTTTTGACAAGCCAATTAAAAACATTCAGTGGGGAAAAGATTCCCTATTTAACAAATGGTGCTGGGTGAACTGGCTGGCAACCTGCAGAAGACTGAAATTAGACCCACACCTTTCACCATTAACTAAGATAGACTCTCATTGGATTAAAGATTTAAACTTAAGACATGAAACTATAAAAATACTAGAGGAGAATGCAGGGAAAACCCTTGAAGAAATTGGTCTGGGTGAGTATTTCATGAGGAGAACCCCCCGGGCAATTGAAGCAGCTTCAAAAATACACTACTGGGACTTGATCAAACTAAAAAGCTTCTGCACAGCTAAGAACACAGTAAGCAGAGCAAGCAGACAGCCCTCAGAATGGGAGAAGATATTTGCAGGGTATAACTCTGACAAAGGTTTAATAACCAGAATCCACAGAGAACTCAAACGCATCAGCAAGAAAAAAACAAGGGATCCCATCGCAGGCTGGGCAAGGGATTTGAAGAGAAACTTCTCTGAAGAAGACAGGCGCACGGCCTTCAGACATATGAAAAAATGCTCATCATCTTTAATCATCAGAGAAATGCAAATCAAAACTACTTTGAGATATCATCTAACTCCAATGAGACTAGCCTATATCACAAAATCTCAAGACCAGAGATGTTGGCGTGGATGCGGAGAAAAGGGAACACTTCTGCACTGCTGGTGGGAATGCAAATTAATACATTCCTTTTGGAGGGATATATGGAGAACACTCAGAGATCTAAAAATAGATCTGCCATTCAATCCTGTAATTCCTCTGCTGGGCATATACCCAGAAGACCAAAAATCACAACATAACAAAGATATTTGTACCAGAATGTTTATTGCAGCCCAATTCATAATAGCTAAGTCATGGAAAAAGCCGAAGTGCCCATCGATCCACGAATGGATTAATAAATTGTGGTATATGTATACCATGGAATACTATGCAGCCTTAAAGAAAGATGGAGACTTTACCTCTTTCATGTTTACATGGATGGAGCTGGAACATATTCTTCTTAGTAAAGTATCCCAAGAATGGAAGAAAAAATATCCAATGTACACAGCCCTACTATGAAACTAATTTGGGACTCTCACATGAAAGCTATAACCCAACTACAACTTAACAATAGGGGGAAGTGGGAAAGGGGGGGGTGGGTAGAGGGAGGGGAATCGGTGGGATCACACCTATGGTGCATATTACAGGGGTATTTGCGAAACTTGGTAAATGTAGAATATAAATGTTTTGGCACAGTAACTGAGATAACGCCGGAAAGGCTATGTTAACCACTGGGATAAAAATGTGTCAAATGGTTTATGAAGTGAGTGTATGATGCCCCATAATCATATCATTGTATACACTTATGATTTAATAAAAAAATTAAAAAAAAAAAAAAAAAAAAAAGAGGTCAAGGAAATACTTCAACCTGTTCTGCACACTGACAACTACAATGGATCAGCAGCAAAGTAAGACTCAGAAATTAAAGGACAGAACCAAACCTCCACACTGATGCAAAAGATAAAGCTAAGCAAAGGACTCCCACAAAATAAGATGAATAGAATACTACCACACTTATCAATTATCTCAATAAATGTTAATGGCTTGAATTCCCCACTGCAGAGACATAGATTGGTTGACTGGATTAAAAAACACAAGCCATCCATTTGCTGTCTGCAAGAAACACACCTGGCTTCAAAAGACAAATTAAAGCTCCGAGTCAAGGGTTGGAAGACAATTTTTCAGGCAAATGGAATTCAGAAGAAAAGAGGAGTTGCGATCTTATTTTCAGATTCATGTGGATTCAAAGCAACTAAAGTCAAAAAAGACAAAGATGGTCACTTTATATTGGTCAATGGAAAAATACAACAAGAAGACGTTTCAATTCTAAATATTTATGCACCCAATCTAAATGCCCCCAGATTCTTCAAACAGACCTTACTCAGTCTGAGCAATATGATATCTGATAATACCATAATAACAGGGGACTTTAACACTCCTCTTACAGAGCTGGACAGATCCTCTAAACAGAAATTAAACAAAGAAAGATATAAGAGATTTAAATGAGACCCTAAAACAACTGTGCTTGATAGACGCATAGAGAACACTCCATCCCAAAGATAAAGAATATACATTCTTCTCATTACCCCATGGAACATTCTCCAAAATTGATCATATCCTGGGAAACAAAAAAAAATCAACAGAATCAAAAGAATTGAAATTTTACCTTGTATCTTCTCAGACCATAAGGCACTAAAGGCGGAACGCAACTCTAACAAAAATGCTCGACCCCACCCAAAGGCATGGAAATTAAACAATCTTCTGTTGAATAACAGATGGGTGCAGGAAGAAATAAAACAGGAAATCATTAACTTCCTTGAGCATAACGACAATGAAGACACAAGCAACCAAAACCTGTGGGATACTGCAAAAGCAGTTTTGAGAGGAAAATTCATCACTTTAGATGCCTACATTCGAAAAACAGAAAGAGAGCACATAAACAATCTCACAAACCATCTTATGGAATTGGAAAAAGAAGAACAATCTAAGCCTAAACTCAGCAGAAGAAAAGAAATCTCCAAAATCAAATCAGAGATCAATGAAATTGAAAACAAAAGAATCATTCAGAAAACTAATGAAACAAGGAGTTGGTTTTTTGAAAAACATAAATAAAATAGATAAACATTTCGCCAGACTTTAGGGTGTCTACCTGCTGGGGTTTGAGAAATCAGCAGCCTCCAGTCGTATCAGAACTGTGACTAACATCTCATACCCCAGAAGACCACGTGTTGCCCAGACAATATTCAATAACATATACAAACTGCTTTGTTTTTGGTTCTGTATTTTTTTCTTTTTTTTTTTTGTTTGGTTGTTTTTTTTGTTTGTTTATTTTGACGTTGCTGATGTTCTTTTGTTTTTTTAATTTCAATCTTTTCCACACAGATCCCTTTTTCTTTCTCAATTTTACTAGTTTAATTATAATTTCCCATTGCTGCCTTTTTTAATAACTTCAACTTCATTTTTCCTAGTGTTTCTACCGATATAATTTGGTTTTTCACCCAATTTTATCCCTGTAAAGTTTTCTGTTTGCTTGTTTTGGTTTGATTTATAGCATTTTTGTCTTTCCTCTCTACTTGGTGGAGGTGGGGTACTGTGTCTGATCAGGTTAGCAAAGAGCTGCTGACCTCAAGGGAACCACGCAACTGGGCACCCCCAGAAGGTGGGGTTTTTTAAGGTTGTGTCAAAGTACCCTACTGTACACCTATACTGCCCTGTCTCCCTCTTTCTGTGCCTCTCTTCTTTTTGTCAATATTCCTTATACCCACCCCCTCTCCTTTCTCTATCTTTCTTTTTTTCTTATCACTCGGTCCTCCTTTCTTTCATCCCCATTTTTTTTTGCTTTTCAACCTTCTCACCCTTCTGGTCCTGTAACCCTTAGTCCACAGGCACAAGAACTTAAAGAGCAAGAGGAAGTGAAAGGAAAATTAGGGCAAGGAAACAGATAAAAGAAATCACTAATGAGGAAGAATCAGCAGAAAACTCCAGGCAACATGAAGAACCAGGCTAGAACAACCCCACCAAGGGACCATGAGGTAGCTACTGCAGAGGATTCCACCAGTATAGAAATGTTAGGAATGACAGAAAGGGAATTTAGAATACACATGTTGAAAACAATGAAAGAAATGATGGAAACAATGAAGGAAATTGCTAATAAAGTGGAAAATAACCAAAAGGAAATTCAAAAACAGAATCAAATAAGAGATGAACGATATGAAGAATATAAAAAGGATATAGCAGAGCTGAAGGAACTGAAACAGTCAATTAGGGAACTTAAGGATACAATGGAAAGTATCAGCAACAGGTTAGAACATGCAGAAGAAAGAATTTCAGAGGTAGAAGACAAAGTTCTTGAGATAACTCAGACAGTAAAAGAGGCAGAAAAGAAGAGAGAGAAAGCAGAACGTTCACTGTCAGAATTATGGGACTTTATGAAGCGTTCCAACATACGAGTTATAGGAATTCCAGAAGGGGAAGAAGAATGCCCCAGAGGAATGGAAGCCATACTAGAGAATATTATAAAAGAAAATTTCCCAAACATCACCAAAGATTCTGACACACTGCTTTCAGAGGGATATCGGACCCTGGGTCGCCTCAACTCTAACCGAGCTTCTCCAAGACACATTGTGATGAACCTGTCCAAAGTCAAGACAAAAGAAAAGATTCTGCAAGCTGCCAGGAGTAAGCGCCAGTTGACCTACAGGGGCAAATCCATCAGAGTTACCGCAGACTTCTCTAATGAAACTTTCCAAGCAAGAAGACAATGGTCAACTACCTTTAATCTACTTAAACAGAACAATTTTCAGCCCAGAATTCTGTACCCTGCTAAGCTAAGCTTCAAAATTGACGGAGAAATCAAATCACTTACGGATATACAAACATTGAGGAAATTCGCCACAACAAGACCAGCTCTACAGGAAATACTTCAACCTGTTCTGCACACTGACCACCACAATGGATCAGCAGCAAAGTAAGAACTCAGAAATTAAAGGACAGAACCTAACCTCCACACTGATGCAAAAGATAAAACTAAGCAATGGACTCTCACCAAATAAGACGAATAGAATACTACCACACTTATCAATTATCTCCATAAATGTTAATGGCTTGAATTCCCCACTGAAGAGACATAGATTGGCTGACTGGATTAAAAAACACAAGCCATCCATTTGCTGTCTGCAAGAAACACACCTGGCTTCAAAAGACAAATTAAAGCTCCGAGTCAAGGGTTGGAAGACAGTTTTTCAGGCAAATGGAATTCAGAAGAAAAGAGGAGTTGCGATCTTATTTTCAGATTCATGTGGATTCAAAGAACTAAAGTCAAAAAAGACAAAGATGGTCACTTTATACTGGTCAAGGGAAAAATACAACAAGAAGATGTTTCAATTCTAAATATTTATGCACCCAATTTAAATGCTCCCAGATTCTTGAAACAGACCTTACTCAGTCTGAGCAATATGATATCTGATAATACCATAATCACAGGGGACTTTAACACTCCTCTTACAGAGCTGGACAGATCCCCTAAACAGAAATTAAACAAAGAAAGATATAAAAGATTTAAATGAGACCCTAAAACAACTGTGCTTGATAGACACATATAGAACACTCCACCCCAAAGATAAAGAATATACATTCTTCTCATCACCCCATGGAACATTCTCCAAAATTGATCATATCCTGGGACACATAAAAAATATCAACAGAATCAAAAGAATTGAAATTTTACCTTGTATCTTCTCAGACCACAAGGCACTAAAGGTGGAACTCAACTCTAACAAAAATGCTCGACCCCACCCAAAGGCATGGAAATTAAACAATCTTCCGTTGAATAACAGATGGGTGCAGGAAGAAATAAAACAGGAAATCATTAACTTCCTTGAGCATAACGACAATGAAGACACAAGCTACCAAAACCTGTGGGATACCGCAAAAGCAGTTTTGAGAGGAAAATTCATCGCTTTAGATGCCTACATTCGAAAAACAGAAAGAGAGCACATCAACAATCTCACAAGAGATCTTATGGAATTGGAAAAAGAAGAACAATCTAAGCCTAAACTCAGTAGAAGAAAAGAAATCTCCAAAATCAAATCAGACATAAATGAAATTGAAAACAAAAGAATCATTCAGAAAATTAATGAAACAAGGAGTTGGTTTTTTGAAAAAATAAATAAAATAGATAAACCTTTGGCCAGACTAACGAGGAATAGAAAAGGAAAATCTCTAGTAACATCAATCAGAAATGATAAAGGGGAAATAACAACTGATCCCACAGAGATACAATGCACATAAATTTGACAATGTGAAGGAAATGGATCAATATTTGGAATCACACCCTCTCCCTAGACTCAGCCAGGAAGAAATAGAGCTTCTGAACAGACCAATTTCAAGCCCTGAGATCAAAGAAACGATAAAAAATCTTCCAACCAAAAATGCCCTGGTCCAGATGGCTTCACTCCAGAATTCTATCAAACCTTCAAGGAAGAGCTTATTCCTGTACTGCAGAAATTATTCCAAAAAATTGAGGAAGAAGGAATCTTCCCCAACACATTCTATGAAGCAAACATCAACCTGATACCAAAACCAGGAAAAGACCCAAACAAAAAGGAGAATTTCAGACCAATCTCACTCATGAATATAGATGGAAAAATTCTCAACAAAATCCTAGCCAATAGATTACAGCTTATCATCAAAAAAGTCATTCATCATGATCAAGTAGGCTTCATCCCAGGGATGCAAGGCTGGTTTAACATACACAAGTCCATAAACGTTATCCACCATATTAACAGAGGCAAAAATAAAGATCACATGATCCTCTCAATAGATGCAGAAAAAGCATTTGATAAAATCCAGCATCCTTTTCTAATTAGAACACTGAAGAGTATAGGCATAGGTGGCACATTTCTAAAACTGATTGAAGCTATCTATGACAAACCCACATCCAATATTTTACTGAATGGAGTAAAACTCAAAGCTTTTCCTCTTAGAACTGGAACCAGACAAGGTTGTCCTCTGTCACCTTTACTATTGAACATAGTGCTGGAAGTTCTAGCCAATACAATTAGGCAAGACAAGGAAAAAAATGGAATCCAAATGGGAGCAGAGGAGGTCAAACTCTCCCTCTTTGCTGACGACATGATCTTATACTTAGAGAACCCCAAAGACTCAACCACAAGACTCCTAGAAGTCATCAAAAAATACAGTAATGTTTCAGGATATAAAATCAATGTCCACAAGTCAGTAGGCTTTGTATACACCAATAACAGTCAAGATGAGAAGCTAATTAAAGACACAACTCCCTTCGCCATAGTTTCAAAGAAAATGAAATACCTAGGAATATACCTAACGAAGGAGGTGAAGGACCTCTATAAAGAAAACTATGAAATCCTCAGAAAGGAAATAGCAGAGGATATTAACAAATGGAATAACATACCATGCTCATGGATGGGAAGAATCAACATTGTTAAAATGTCTATACTTCCCAAAGCAATCTACCTGTTCAATGCCATTCCTATCAAAATACCAACATCATACTTTCAAGATTTGGAAAAAATGATTCTGCGTTTTGTATGGAACCGGAAAAAACCCCGTATAGCTAAGGCAGTTCTTAGTAATAAAAATAAAGCTGGGGGCATCAGCATACCAGACTTTAGTCTATACTACAAAGCCATAGTGGTCAAGACAGCATGGTACTGGCACAAAAATAGAGACATAGACACTTGGAATCGAATTGAAAACCAAGAAATGAAACTAACATCTTACAACTAACTAATCTTTGATAAACCAAACAAGAACATTCCTTGGGGGAAAGACTCCCTATTCAATAAATGGTGTTGGGAGAACTGGATATCCACATGTAAAAGACTGAAACTGGACCCACACCTTTCCCCACTCACAAAAATTGATTCAAGATGGATAAAGGACTTAAATTTAAGGCATGAAACAATAAAAATCCTCAAAGAAAGCATAGGAATATACTGGAAGATATTGGCCTGGGGAAAGACTTCATGAAGAAGACTGCCATGGCAATTGCAACAACAACAAAAACAAACAAATGGGACTTCATTAAACTGAAAAGCTTCTGTACAGCTGAGGAGACAATAACCAAAGCAAAGAGACAACCTACACAATGCGAAAGGATATTTGCATATTTTCAATCAGACAAAAGCTTGATAACTAGGATCTATAGAGAACTCAAATTAATCCACATGAAAAAAGCCAACAATCCCATAGATCAATGGGCAAGAGACATGAATAGAACTTTCTCTAAAGACGACAGACGAATGGCTAACAAACACATGAAAAAAATGTTCATCATCTCTATATATTAGAGAAATGCAAATCAAAACAACCCTGAGATATCATCTAACCCCAGTGAGAATGGCCCACATCACAAAATCTCAAAACTGCTGATGCTGGCGTGGATGTGGAGAGAAGGGAACACTTTTACACTGCTGGTGGGACTGCAAACTAGTACAACCTTTCTGGAAGGAAGTATGGAGAAACCTCAAAGCATTCAAGCTAGACCTCCCATTTGATCCTGCAATCCCATTACTGGGCATCTACCCAGAAGGAAAAAAATCCTTTTATCATAAGGACACTTGTACTAGACTGTTTATTGCAGCTCAATTTACAATCGCCAAAATGTGGAAACAGCCTAAATGCCCACCAACCCAGGAATGGATTAACAAGCTGTGGTATATGTATACCATGGAATACTATTCGGCCATTAAAAAAAATGGAGACTTTACATCCTTCCTATTAACCTGGATGGACATGGAAGACATTATTCTTAGTAAAGCATCACAAGAATGGAGAAGCATGAATCCTATGTACTCAATTTTGATATGAGGACAATTAAGGTTATGGGGGGGAGCAGAAAGAGGGACGGAGGGAGGGGGGTTGGGCCTTGGTGTGTGTCAAACTTTATGGGGGCAAGACATGATAGCAAGAGGGACTTTACCTAACAATTGCAATCAGTGTAACCTGGCTTATTGTATCCTCAATGAATCCCCAACAATAAAAAAATAATAATAATAAGATAAGATCCTTAGATTATAGAGGTTGGTTTCCCACCTAAACTGCAGGTATTGTTACCCCCCACAAAGGGTAGTTACAGAGTCTCTTCTGCGGCTGCTGGGTCTCTTTGAACCCAAACCCCGACCTCACCTCCTGTTCACAGGATTTGCTTGCAAAGGTTTAGTCTATTGCATTTGTTGGTGGTCACTGTCCTTAATGAGCAGAGAACGTCTAAACAGCAACAGAAAGCAAAGAGAAGAAAGAGCCCCAGGCGGTCACATTTATTATCCTCCCCACAGGAATATCTACTACCCAGAGACCCCCTGTTTCTATTGCAATTTTTTTAAAGGTAATGGAATTCTCTTGTGAAATATGTGCTTGGGAGCCCACCTTAGAATAAATGTAAAAGCATCAAGTAGGTCTGGGAGTGATTAAAAAACAAATTCAAGGAAAATCAAAACCAAATTGCTACAGTTTTAGAAAAACCCTTCTTCGAAGATGGAAAGTCATAGGTAACAGAAACCCTGTTCATAGTCATTTGTCTTATACACTGTCTCATTTTAGTCTCAATTCCAGAGCTGCTCATTTTTACTTGACTTACTTGAGGCACCAAGGTCTTAACAGTACGAGTTTACACAAGTGAGTTTTTCCTTCAAATATATAAAGTTAGAAGTTTTGCTACGTTCTTCAATGTGATTTTTATTATACCCGGTGCCCAGGAATTTTTCCAGTGAAATACAACTTGATTTCAAAACAGAAAAACTGGATTCCCTTCACAGACACTTGCTTGGCTACAAACTCAATAGGAATGATTGTGCTTCATTCCCAGATGTGAGCTGCCTGGCGCAGAGATTAAGAGCGGGCTCCCAGAGCCAGACCCTTCTGGGTTCGAATTCAGACTTTGCCATCTTACTAGTACAGATCCATCGGCAAATACCAGAACATCTTTCTCATCTGTAAACTGCAGGTAACAGGACCTGTCTCACCAGTTTTCTGTGGGAACTAAATAAGTTACCTCAGTACAGCATTTCAACTAGTATCTAATATGTTTTACTCACTCAATAAGTATTAGCAGCTGCTGTTGTTGCTAAGGTGGCAGAGCAATAGGACTTAACTTCCCACTGCTTATCCAGCAAAGCCACGGCTGGCCCTGCCACCTCTGTCATTCAAACAATGGACTGCACGCGACACCTGTGTGCTTAGCAGGTCAGCAGCTCGGGCTGTAGTGGTGAGATGTTGTAGCACACACTTTCTCTGGGAGTTCTGCTTTGAAGAGACAGAGATTATTTACCTTTAAATAAAAGGAAAAAAGTCATTTCAACCTTTTTCTTGTTGTACCTATAAAATGTAGTAAAAACCTAAATTCCTTAGTATGTGCACTTCAAAAGCTAAATATAGAAAGAAGTCAAGTAGTGTGAAGTGTGAGAAAGGAGGGGAGGTGCAAATGAAGCTAAATGCAGAACTTGGCATGATTTTCAGATCTGGGGTCAAAAAGTTTTCCTGCGTTACCTCATGGTAGGAAAATTTTTTCTTAAACCTTTCCTTCCTATTGAACTCCATCCCTAACGATGGTGGAAGAGAAGAAAATAGTAATTACTTTTCTCAAAATAGTTTCCAAATTGCTGTGTTGGAGTTATTCATTCAGAGTTTTAGTGGCAGTGTTTTTCCTAAACACCCCCATAATTTAATGCAATAATATCAACCCTTCAAGGACACAAATTACTCAAGCCTGATTTTAGAAGTTTCATTGTACTGTCCCCCTAGTGCATAAAATATATAAAATAGGATATGCCTGGAAAACCCACCCTGCTCCGAGGGTGGCAAGGGTAAAGGTGTCATAGTAAACATTTCCCTCAGTGGAGAATAACACTCTTCAATAACTCAGAATTTGAACCCAGAAATTATTAAAATAACTTTAAAAGGATTCAAACATATCCAGGGAAGCAAGGCCCGGTGGCTCACGCCTGTAATCTGAGAGGCCGAGGCAGGTAGATCGCTTGAGCCCCTGAGTTCAAGACCAGCCTGAGCAAGAGTGAGGCCCAGTCTCTACTAAAAATAGAAAAAATTATCAGTTGTTGGAGCTGGTGCCCATAGTCCCAGCCACTGGGGAGCCTGAGGCAGGAGGATCATTTGAACCCAGAAATCTGAGGTTTAATGTCTATTCTAAGGACCACCTGACATCATTTCTTCATAGACCTCCTAAAACTAGTGATATCCTCTTCACACTTCATAAAGCGCTAGATCTATAAGCATCTCATTTTCTAGAAAGAACTATGTTCTTTATAAATCAAAGACATTTTTTCTTTAGAACAGCCACCAGTGTTACCAGAAATTACTTCATCTGAGCACCCCCACCCAGGAGTCTACTTACCTCCAGGAGTGCTAGAGGTTTATGGGGAGAGGCCAGGACCAGAGCCAGCCAACCCAGAGAAATGCTTCCCCAGATGACGTCCCCATTCCTGCATCTAACCCTGCACTGTCTGGTGTGGCAGCTGCAGGACACATGTGCCTACTGAGCACTTGAATGTGGCTAGTTCAAACTGAGGTGCATCAATGTAAAATGCCATATTTTTGACAACAGTACAAAAATTTTTTAATCTCTAATTTGTAATTTTTATGCTAGTTATGTGTTGAAATGAGAATATTATGGATATATTAGGTTAAATAAAATATATTATTAAAATTAATTCACCTGTTTCTTTTTAATTTTTAAATTATTTTATTTTGAACCAATTTTAGACTTAGGAAAAAGGTACAAATTGTACTACATATAAAGTTTCCATACACTCTTCACACAGCTTCCTCTCAAGTTAACATCTTATCTAAGCATAGTACAATCATCAAAATTGGGGCCAGACATGGTAGTTCACATCTCTAATCTCAACACTTTGGGAGACTGAGGCAGGTGGATTTCTTGAGGCCAGTTTGAAACCAGCCTGGATAACATAATAAGACCCTCTCTCTACAAAAATTTTAAAAAGTTAACCAAGAGTCGTGGTGTACACCTGTAGTCCCAGCTACTTGCGAGGCTGAGGCAGAAGAATCATTTAAGCCCAAGAGTTTGAAGTTGCAGTGAGCTTAGTTCTGATGTCCCCACTACACTCTAGTCTGGGCAACAGGCCCAGTCAAAAAAAAAAAAAAAGTTTCAATTAAAAAAAAATCAAAATCAAGAAATTAACTTTGATACAATACTATTAACTATACTATAAACTATACTCAAATTTCACCAGTTTTTCCAATGATGTCCATTTGTCCCCCTCCAGGATCCAGTCCAAAACATCATGTCATATTTAGCTGTCCATCACTCCTTATTTTCTTCCAATCTATGACCAGTGGTTCCTCATTCTTTCCCTGTTATTCATGATCTTGACGGTTTTCAAGAGTACTAATCTGTTATTTTGTACAAAGCCCTTCAATTTGGGTTTGCGTAATTTTTCTCATGATTGGAATGGGGTTATGCCTTTTGGACAGAAAAGATCACAGACATTCTATCAAAGGGTTCATGACGGATGAAAATATATCTTACTACAAAAAAAAAAAACAACCCTTTTGCTTTTGTTTAATGTGGCCATGACACAAATTTTAATTATATACATGGCTCACATTATAGTTCCATTGGACAGCGCTGGTTGACACCATACACAGGTAAAACATACTCATAACATAAGTATATGGGCTTATCTATATTTTTTCTAGGCCTTTTTCATGATTTCCCCTTTTAATGCTAATGAAACCAAATGTTCCTTAAAAACTTATTCTACGTCAGCTGCATTCTAACCGTGTGGCATGTACAAAGTCATTTAATCCTCACACAACCCAATTAGGTAGATTGTCTTATCATCCTTGCTTCGCTGCTGAGGAAACTGGGATGTGAAGAGGCTGTAAATTGCACAGGGCCTTACTCAGTTTGGTAAATAGCAGATCCAGAAATTGAACACAGGGAGAGCATTCCAGAGGCAAGGCTTATAAGCACCATGCTTTTTAAAAGTCAATTCCATCATTCAATTCCAATTCTGCAATTTAAGTTTTACCAAGTGTAAACTTAGTTTTAACTTTTCTCTCTTTTCCCACATGACATAGAGTGAGAGAACTGATGTTTATTAAGGAAGCTTCTATACACCGTGCCATGAATTGGACAGATGCCGTCTCATGTAATCATCACAGCAGTTCCATTCGACACATAAGAGAACTGAACCTCAAAAATAGCAAGTGGCAGCAACTGGAATGCCTGTATTTGACACCTTATTTTTCCATTTTACACACTTATTCTCCAATTGGCTCACCTACATAAGTGTTTTTAATGTCCACTAATTTTGAAAAATCACTGATCTGCTAGAGGGACTCTCTCTACCAGCAGCTCTTCAGCCCATGAGTTTTTCTACAAAAATTGATAATGATGCTCATTAATGAAGGAAGCAAATAGTATCACTTTTGTACAAATTACAAAGTCAATTAACTTCCAGGTATGGGAGGCCTGGTGATTTATGTAAGGAACATAAGAGGATAACTCTTGGTTATAATTCCTTTTAAGAGTAGTACAAATAGTTGGAATCCATAGAAGTTGATATTAAAACAGAACTGCCTGTAGTTTAGTGCAGAATTTATTATGTTAACCAGTACTCCACTGCAGTGTATGAATAACAGAACCCTCTCTAGTAAAACAACAGAACTGGGCACCAATTCTGGGAGTTTTGCAGCTTAAGTGAACACAGGCCAAAATATGGCTCAAGTGGAATGTGATTCCTGACCAAAGAATAGAAATACTGGTGTTTATTTCTCCAAATGGGTTGCCTCAAAAAAAAAATAAATAAAAACCTAGTAATGAAGTGATTGAAACATAGAAAAAAGTTCTATGTAACTAAATATACTTGGATAATGCAGAGGAGAAACATCTCATATTATTACGCATTAAAGAAAAAAAAATTATTTCTAAGGGTTTCCAAGCTCTAAAATAAAATTCCTTCACGTCTCAGAGCTGTGCACAGTTCCCAAATGTGCCACCAGAGGATGCTGCTGAATCATACTTAATTCCTCAAACCCGCAGCTGTGCAAATGCTTTCATTCTTTTTCTTTTTGTTCCTTTTCTGAAAGAAAACAAAACAAACAAACAAAAAATCATGAGCCATAGGCATGCATGCAATGCAACGTAAGGGACAAAATTTTTTAAAAACAGTTTTAGGCACAGGCTCAGAGGGCGAACGCAGTGAATTCCTGTATTGCAGACAGAAGCAACCAAATCTCAGCAGGAAGCCATGGACAAATGGATGGAGTGGTACTTGTTCCTTGCATTACTTGTACTTCTCCCTGCTGAAGGAGAAGGATGCTTACAAAACTGCATATTTTGGGTTTGCCCTGCTTTGCTTGAGGGGCAGGGGTCGGAGAGTTTCCATACAGAAATTTAAGCAGGAAACTGAGATGTCCTCGGAGGATTGTAAAATCCTGGGGAAGGCAGGAAAGCCAGCTGATATTGATATACATAATCTGCCCCACTTCCTCTAACTGCAAACACTCTTCACAGTCATCCTGCAAAGCCTACTTGGTCAGAAATAGACCTGTACCCCAGAGAGCAAGACGAGTGACTTAAATAAAATAGATACGTGGGCATCTCCATACACAGTGATGAAACAAAATGATGTGGCAAAGACTGCTAAGAACAAACATGCCCCAACACACAGGGGATGTATACAAAAACACCTGAAGAGAATGGAGAATTAATATGCAGGCACACCCCAAGTCACTGCCAACTTAACGTTCTAGAAGTTCAGGCCACATTTGGAATTGAGAGAACTACAAAGGCTGGCGAGAGTCCTAGGATGGCCAAGCACATCCAATCCTGATTTTGATTCAAAACCAGGTCCTGGGGCTCCAGAACTGTTGTTGTGAACCAAACCACCACCCAGGGTATCTCAGCCTCTCAGCAGGTGCTTGGGCACTGACTGAGTTACAAATCCTCAGACAAAAGGTCATAACTCCAGAAGAGAAAGGAAAAAGGTTTGCTCTGCCTATACCAGGCATGAGATTAAGTGACATGTGCCTGGAGTTTACTATGTTTAGTACATTCTTTTTTTTCTTTTTTTACATGATATCATTTGGTTCTCACAACAGTCCTAGGAGAAAGTAATTATCTTCATGATTAAGCAGGAAAACTTGAGCCAGAAAGTTATTTAACCTATCCAAGGACATGCAATTAGTAAATAAAAGCAGGACTAAAAGGTGATCTGTTTACATTGGTAAGATTTTCATGAAATATTTTTGAACATAAAGAAAGTCACATTTGAATTCTACAATTACAAAAGGTACTCAAATGTGACTTGTTTTCATCTTTTGTTATTGGTACATATTGAGTATTATAATTTTAATACTTTTCTTTTAATTTTTAATACTTTACTTTTAATATTTTTCTTTTCTTAAAATTTGTATACATTTTTGGCACCCTCTGTATACACACACACACACACACACACACACAAACACACAAACATTGCCTTCATGCAACATAGGACCAACACTGGTGTATTAGTTAGGGTTCTCTAGAGAAACATAGCTAGTAGGATCTATGGGAATATATATTTAAAAAAAAAGATCTATTATGGGAATTGGCTCACAATTATGGAAGCCAAGAAGCCCTATCATATGCCAATAGCAAGCTGGAGAACCAGGAGACCTGGTGATGCAGCTCCAGTCAATATGCAAAGACCTAAGAAATAGAGGAGTCAATAGTATAAGCCCCATTCCAAGTCTGGAGGCCCAAGAAGTAGGAGTGCTGGTATGTAAGGACAAGAGAACATAGACACCTCAGCTCAAGCAGAAAGAGCATATTTGCTCTTCATCCTCCTTAATGGCCATCTGCATCAGTGATAGTGACCTTCTTTACCTACTTTACCAATTCAAATGCAAATCTCTTCCAGACACACTCAAAAACGATGTTTTACCAGCTATCTGAACATCCTTTAGCCCAGTCAAGTTGACACATAAAACCTTCTAACCTCACAAACTCCTCCCTCCCATCTACTTGACATTCATTGAGTTTTACTTCCATATGGCCACATAAGTGTTGATCGATTAGTTCCAATTTAGTATTGCATACATGGGGTGTTTGTTTTTCCATTCTTACAATGCTTCACTTAGAAGAATGGTCTCCAGTTCCATCCAGGTTGTTAAAAAAGATACCCTGTTTCCCCAAAAATAAGACAGTGTCTTATTTTAAGGTGTGCTCCCAAAGATGCGCTAGGTCTTATTTTCAGGGGACATCTTATCTTTCCTGTAAGTAGGTCTTATTTTTGGAGGATGTCTTATTTTCGGGAAAACGGGGTATTAGATCTCAGTGGGTTTTTTATGGCTAAGTAGTACTCTATGGTACAGATATACCACATTGTATTAATCCCTTCACGTATTGGTGGGCACTGGGGTTGGGATTGTTTCCACATCTTTGTGATTGTAAATTGTGCTGCTATAAATCAAGTGCAAGTGTCTTTTCTTACAAAATGTCTTTTTTCCCCCCTTTGGAAACTACCAACATTGAATAAGTGTTTCTTTCTCTCTACATCCATGCTGGCATCTGTTGGCTTGGGACATTTTGATAAGAGCCATTCTTGCTAGAGTTAGTTGATATTGCACTGTGGGTTTGATTTGCATTTCCCTGATGATTAAAAATGTTGAGCATTTTTTCATATGTTTGTTGGCCATTATTATATATTCATTTTATAAGTTTTTGTTCATGTCTTTTGCCCACTTTGTAATGAGGTTGTTTTTTTCTTGCTGATTTGCTTAAGTTTTTTGTAGATTCTGGTTATCAGAATTTTATCAGATGTATAGCATGCAAATACTTTCTCCCCTTCTATGACTGTCTATTTACTCTATTGATTGTGTCCTTGACTGTGTAAAAGCTTTTTAATTTGATCAGATCCCATTTATTTTTGTGGTTGCTGTGATTGCTTTTAGGGTCTTCTTCATAAATTCTTCGCCTAGACTGATTTCCATAAAATGTTTTTCCAATGTTTTCTTCTAGAATTCTTATAGTTTTATGAGGCTAAAATCTGTTTAAGTCTGTTATCCAATGGGAATTACTTTTGTGAATGGTGAGAGGTATGGATCCTGTTTCAGTCTTCTACATGTGGGTATCCAATTTTCCTAGCACCATTTATTGAATAGGGATTCTTTCCCTAGGGTATGTTTTTGTTTGCTTTGCTGAAGATCAGATGACAACATGAAGATGGTTTCATATCTGTGTTCCCTATTCTGATCCATAGGTCTATGTCTCCGTTTTTGTGCCAGTACCATGCTGTTTGGGTTACTATAGCCTTGTTGTATAGCTTGAAGTCTGATAAAGTGATGCCTTCTGATTTGTTCTTATTGTAGAAGGTTCCATTGGCTAATTGCAGAGGAGGTAAACAGGCAAACATAACAGAATCAACATTATCAAAATGTTGGATCAACAGTATCAACATTATTAAAATGTTTGTACTACCCAAAGTGATTTATAGGTTCCATGCAATCACATTAAAAAACCAACATCATTTTTTGAAGATCTACAAAACATAATTTTACACTTTGTATGGAACCAAGTAGGATTTTTGAATTTATTTCTTCCATTGTTCAATGTGCAAACCTTAATGCATATAGCTCCATGCCTTTTTAGAGAATGATAGCTCATTTACTTTGAGTGATGAATAATATTCCATTTTCTGGATATACTATAGTTTACTTACTCACCTACCTACCAAAGAAAATATCAAGTTTGAGATAATTATGAATGAAGCTGCTCTAAACATTTATGTGCAGATTTTTGTATGAACATAAGTTTTCAATTCACTTTGGTAAATAATAAAAAGTACAATTGCCGAGTTGTATGGTAAGAGTATGTTTAATTTTGTAAGAAACTTCCAAACTATTTTCCAAAGTTATAGTACCATTTTGCATTCCCACCAGCAATGAATGAGAGTTCCTCTTGTTCTACATTCTCATAGCATTTGGAGTTGTCAGTGTTTTGGATTTTGGTCATTCTATTAGGTGTGTGGTTGTATCTCATTGTTTTAATTTACAACTCCCTAATGAAATATGATGCTGAACGTCTTTTAATATGTTTACTTGTCATCTGTGTCTCTTCTGTGGTGAGATAACTGTTCAGGTCTTTTGCCAAACTTTGAATTGGATTGTGTATTTTCTCATTGTTGAATTTTAAGAGTTCTTTTGTATAGCAGCCTTTTAGCAAATGTGTTCTTTGCAAATATTTCTCCCATTGCAAATATTTCTCCCATTCTATGGCTTGTCTTCTCATTTTTCATAATATATTCTTTCACATAGCAGTTTTAATTTTAATGAAGTATATCTTATCAATTATTTCTTCCCTGGATTGTTCCTTTAGTATTGTTTCTAAAAAGTCATACACAAGATCATCTAAATTCTCTCCTATGTTATCATCTAGGAGTTTTACTATAATTTAGGTTCATTATATTTAGGTCTATTTGGGGTTAAATATTTTGTGATGGGGGTGTCAGATCTGTGTCTGGATTCATGTTGGGTTTTTTTTGTTCATTTGCAAGTGGACATCTAGTTTCTCAAGCACTATTTCTTGAAAAGACTGTCAAAGACTATCTTTGTCCTATTGAATTGACTTCACTCCTTTGTTGAAGATCAGTTGACTATATTTTTGTGGATTTATACCTGAGTTTTTATTTATTATACTGATCTATTTGTCAATTCTTTCATTAATGCCACACTATTTTGATTACTATGCCTTTTTATTAAGTCATGAAATCAGGTAATGTCAGTCCTCTGACGACTTCTTCTTCTTCTTCTTCTTCTTCATATTGAGTTGACTCTTTGGGGTATTTGTCTCTTCATATAGGCTTTAGAATCAGTTTATCAATATCCACAAGATAACTTTGTCATATTTCATTGGGATTGTGTTGAACCTATTAAGTTCGGAAGAATTGACATCTTGAAAATATTGAGTCTTCCTATCCACAAACATAGAATATCTGTCCATTTATTTACTGCTTCTTTGATATTTTTCATCAAAGTTTTTAGTTTTATATAAAATTTGTATGTATTTTGATAGATTTATACCTAAGTATTTAATTTCTTGAAATGCTAAATGGTAATGTGTTTTATTTTTTATTTTTTATTTTTTTGGTAATGTGTTTTAAATTTCAAATTCCACTTATTCATTGCTGGCATATGGGAGAGCAATTGGCTTTTTATTTTAACCCTGTATCCTGTAATCTTGCTAAAATTGCTTTAATTCGAGAATTCTTTTCTGGTTGATTTTTTTTTTTTTCAGGTTTTCTATGTAGATATTCAAGTTATCTGTGAATAAAGACAGTTCTATTTCTTCTTTCCCAATCTGTGTACCTTTTATTTTCATATTTTCTCTTCTAGTATTAGCCAGGCCTTCTGGTATGATGTTGAAAAGCAGTGATGAGAGGAGACATCCTTGCCTTATTTCTGATCTTAATGGGAAGCTTCAATTTTCTCACCATGAAGTATGATATTACTATAGATTGTTTGTTGGTGTTATGTATTAAGTTAAAGAAGTTTCTCCTCCCTGCCTAGTTTGCTAAGTTTTTATCATGAATAAATGTTGAATTTTGTCAATTAATTTTTCTGTACATCTGTCAATTAATTTTTCTGATATAATCATGCAATTTTCATTCTTTACCCTCTTGATGTAATGGATTATATTAATTGATTTTCAAATCCTGAACCAGCCTTGTATACCTGGAGTAAATCCCACTTGGTCATAGTGTGTAATTCTTTAAATACATTTGTTGTGTTCTATGTGCACCTTTTTATTGAGAACTTTGAATTTATATTCATGAGACATACTGGTCTATAGTTTTCTTTTCTTGTAATGTCTTTGATTGGCATGAGTATTAAGGTAATTCTGGCCTCATTGAATGAGTTAGAAAATATTCCTTTTGGATCTATCTTCTGAAAGAATTATATGAATTGGTATTCTTTCTTCCTTAAATATTTGGTAGAATTCACCTATGAACCCAGTTGTTTCTCTGCAGAACCCTAACTAACACTAACCACCTGACATTTATCTATATGTTTGAACATTGATTTTCGTTCATTCCCTGAAATTCTATTAAGTGGTGACTTATTTAATTTAATAAGAATTTTCCTTTAAAATATAAAGAAATTGACTTCTGGCTTCCAGAAGCCAGATTTCTGGCTTAGAACACACCACTCCATCCTAATAAGAAGTAAAATGATGTACACTTAAAAACTAACACTGATGCTTTCTGTTTTGGGAGATTATTTGTTGTGGTTCAATTTTTTAATACCCTGTTTCCCCGAAAATAAGACAGTGTCTTATATTAAGGTGTGCTCCCAAAGGTGAGCTAGGTCTTATTTTCAGGGGACGTCTTATCTTTCCGGTGAGTAGATCTTATTTTCGGAGGATGTCTTATTTTCGGGGAAACAGGGTAGATAAAGTCTTATTCATATGGTCTGTTTCTTCATGTGTGAGTTTTGGCAGATCGTATCTTTTAAAGAATTGATCTGTTTCATCTAGGTTATCAAATCTGTGGGCATCAAATTGTTCATAATATTTCTTTATTATAGTCCATGAAATCTTTAGTGATGATCTCTCTTTCATTTCTTACATTAAAAATGCATGTTTCCTCTCTCCTTTTCTTAGTTAGCCTAGCTAGAGGTTCACCAATATTATGTATCTTTTTGAAGAATTAGGTTTTGGTTTTGTTGATTTTTTTCTATTGATTTTCTATTTTCAAGTTCATTGATTTCTGTTCTAATTTTTATTATTTTCTTTATTCTGCTTACTTAGGATTTAATTTGTTCATTTTTTCTACTTTCCTAAGATGAAAGTTTAGATTGACTTTAGATCTTTCTTATTTTTTAATATACGCATTCACAATATACTATAAATTTCCCCAAATAATGAGGCTCTGGTGAAATAGTTTCTCCTGAGGACAAGCCTTGTTAAGAACAGAATGTTATGGCATATTTCAAAATGATCCCTTTTCCCCTGCCCCTGCTGGAAGCATGAGGGGATTTTTCTCCATATTCAGTGTAAGGACTTGATTGAGCTCCTGAAGGTAAAATTCTCAAAAGTGTAGGAGGGCGACCTCGTGGCGCAATGGTAGCGCGTCTGACTCCAGATCAAAAGTATAGGAGTTCACCTATGACTTAGTCCCCTGGACCTCCAGCAATTCATCCATTACAGTTCAAGTTTTACCACCACCCCCAGCGTTCATTGCCGTGCTCAGAGATTTCTGCTCTAGCAAGTTATGATTCTCTATATCTGCCAGGTCTGTCTCTCCTATTTTTTGGAGCAGTGTTTTGCCATGTGAATTCACTTCTCTGATGGATCTAAGAAGGGTTGTTGATATTTCATTGTTTTCAGCATTTTAGTGTTACTAGGATGGAATGGTGAGTTCTAAGCTCCTTGCATACCAAGATTGAAGCCAGTAGTCTATTTCTTTATATTCTAAAGGCAAATGCATATTAAATTAAATGAAACACTAGTTAGTAGAACTTCACTCAATGAAACAAAATGGATATTAAAGCATACAGATTAAAAGTCAGATTGTGGCAGGTGCCTGTAGTCCCAGCTACTTGTGAGGCTGAGGCAAGACAGTCACTTAAACCCAAGAGTTTAAGAGGTTACTGTGAGTTATGATGCCATGGCACTCTATCCAGGGCGACAGCTTGAGACTCTGTCTTACAAAAAATAATAAAAATAAATAAATAAAAGTCAGATTGGTTAGTGTAGTCAAGGTTCTCTAGAGAAACACAATCAATATGAGTGTGTGGGGGGGGAGAGATTGAGATTTGTGATAAGGAATTTATCCACATGATTATGGGAGCTGACAAGTCCCAAGATCTGCAGGGAGCAAGTCCCAAGACCCAGGAGAGCCAAAGGTGTAGTTTCAATCCAAAAGCCTACAGGTTCCAGTCCCAGGAATAGCCAATGTTTCAGTTCTAATCAGAAGGCAGGAGAAAACCTAATGGTCTAGTTTGACATTTCAGTCAGGCAGGAGGAATTCCCTATTCTTTGGGAGAAGCTCAACCTTTTCATTCTTTTTGGTCCTTTAGTGGATTGGATGAAGCTCATTCACATTGGGGAGGGTAATCTGCTTCACTCAGCCAACTGAGGCAAATGTTCATCACACACAGAAACACCTTCATAGACACACCCAGAATAATGTTTGACAAAATATCTGGGCATCCCATGGCCCAGTCAAGTTGACACATAAAATTAACCATTACAACCATATGGGAAATAGGAAGAATTTCTCTTGCTAATATTTAGCTTCAGAATCAGCTCCTGGTTGTTTCTGTTTTCATAGCCTCTGCCCTTCCTGCGCCCGGGAACCCACAGATTATTTAAAATCTCCAGGTGACTTTTTACCATAGATCCTAGAGCAGTAGCAGCAACAGGGCTCTCACCTGTAGAGATGGGGCAGAGATTAACAATGTTGACTACTGTGGGAGTGAATTGCTTCTCTGCAGAAATGTACAGGTGAAACAAAATCTGGAAAGTAAGAACTAAGTGGAGCATTAACATTTCAGTGTGGAGGGTGATTAGGAATGCATACATCCATGAAAACATACCCACTTATATGTGTGTGTGTGTGTGTGTGTGTGTGTGTGTGTGTAAAATGCATGATACAAATAATTACAAACGTTAAAAGCCAAACTTGTAGCAAAAGGATATTTTTAACTTACAGTCAGATTCTAACTGTCCAGAGAGAAGAGAATAAACATGTTCCCACAAAAGGAATGAAAAGCTCAGAGTGGCATCTGACTTCTGTGTCAATGAAGATATATCTTCAAAGTTTTGAAGGAAAATTATTTTCAACTTCTATAACACTAGTCAAATGTGAGGCAAAATAAAAACATTTTCAGACTCACAAGGAATCAAATTTTTACCTTCCACACAGCCTTTCTTAAAAATTTATTTAAGGATATATGTCCTCAATTTCCTCAGAAGTAAAATGAGAATAGACTGGGCCTTTGGTCTTTAAATTGCTTGCTATAGAGCCCGGTGCTATGATCCAGGTGCCAGGGGTCACTGCAGGGAGGGAACATGGAGGATTGGGTAAAATCCACCTTCTGCCTACACCTCAATGAGAAAACCTCTATTTGGAACTGCTACTTATTAACCATCACAACCATATGGGAAATAGGAAGAATTTCTTATAGTGCATTTTGGAAGCTTTCATTTGAAGAAAAAGAGTTGTGTGGCTTCAAATCATTTGAAAGGTTCTAGACTTAATGAAGTTTAAAGTACCCTGGGCTCTAACACTCCACAAGTCTATGAAGACAGGTGAGTTTGATCAAACAACAGCTGTTAAAATCTGCAGTACCAGAGCTCTGTTTCTGCGCACTAAATCATAACATCCTTCAGCAATACTAAAAAGGCTTTCAGAGATGATCCATCATTTCTCTCACCTTACTCAAATCTTTTTCTTTAGACTTGTCTTTTTCACAGCAGAAATCTTGAGGGAAACAGTTTGCTGCTGTGGAAAAAAAAAAAAAAACAGGGAGGAGCTGGGAGACTTGGTTTCTAATGCTAATGGCATTACCTTATGCACAATGGTTGGCCTCTGTATGCCTTAATTTTTTTTCCTTGGACAAATAGTGGATAACTTTTTTCTTTTGGCTCAAAAACAGCAAAGCTGAGTGCCACTCAGAACATTCTAAGTCCAGTTGTGAAAAATGTAACTTTTTAAATAATGTTGTTTATTTTAATACTGAAGGTGAGAAAAAAATGCTACCTCCGGCTCTCCAAAACTTTTACTGGTTTTCCTGAAGAACATTTCCTAGTTTTTATCATTATGAACAAGATAATCATAAAGACAATAAAACATTAAAAATAAAGTAATTCCAATTATGAATATACTTGTCTAAATCCACAGAAAATATAACAGCAATAGTGAATGGCCCTAATGTAAACTATGAACTTTGAAAGATAATGATGTGCCTAAATAGGTTCATTGCATATAACAAATGCAACAGTTCAGTGGGGAATGTAGATTGTGGGGGAGGTTAGGCATGTGTGGGGACCTGGGGTATATGGGAACTCTCCATACTTCCCATTCAGTTTTACTATGAACTTAAAACTGCTTTAAAGAATAAAGTTTGTTAATAATAGCATTTTAAGTACTTGGCATAGGTAAAGAATTATCAAAAATTAAATAATTTTTTTAATGAAGTAGCTCAAATTAGTGGTTCCTGGTCTTTTTATCACATCTTTTATTTGTTGAAGCACATTTTTTTAAAGCTCCTGGGTCGGTATTGACTTATAAACCTTATTTAAAGAACTTGGAATGTTCAAGAGCACATACAGTGATGTAAAAATCATCTAGGAATTTTGGGTAATTCATCAAAATGTTTTGTAATCAGATAGCTGAAATGACTATTCAAAGGTTCCTGGGCCCAGGCTTCATGTTTACAACTTGAGCAGATGTAAGTTGACCTGGCCAGCATTCCACAGATGCGGAAACTCCACACTGGACTTAGGAAGCTGTTCCAAGGTTAATAACTGCTCCATTTGATAAATTCCTTTTTGTTGTTTAACCAAATGCTCAGAAATTTTGACCCAGTTCTTTCTATTTTGACCATTAAAAATATTTAAGGAGCAGCTTTCGTTTCCTGACCTGGGCACTGAGTGGTTGTCTCAACTTCAGCAGTTCCATCTCCTGGAGATACCAGTTGTCTCAGTAGCAGTCTCTGTCACGCTGTGACCTGTAGGTACTGCGAGATCTGAAGGGAGGACACCGGGACATCTCTGAAGCTGGGAAATGATTAATATGAAGGTAGAAATGATTAGGGGGGATAAGACAAGATGGCTGACTGAAGCCAGCTTTCCACAGAGGCTCCCGTCCAGTAGGAGAGTTAAAGGACAAAAATTCAGCAAGTAACCTGGTGGATTTGAGCTGCACTAAGAGAGAAGGTTGAAGAACGCACGTCAACCCTGCTGAGGTGAGCTGTGACCACAAAGATACAAACAAAAAGTACAAAATCCATCACCAAGTGGACGGGAATCCCCTCCCCCATGAGAACGGCTCAGAGTACCCCACAAACAATCGGACAGAGTTCAAAGGTCCTCCCACTACACTCCATGGGAGAGACCCTCTAAAAACTGGACCTACCTCCCCTACTAGGGTGCCACGGCATCCTCCTGCCAGGCATAAAACTGTATAAACTGTATATAGTCTCTACCTGGAATTCTGAGCTCCCAGCGCTCACCTTCACTCACACTGAGGTCTGGAGGCCAGTCCCGGGTCAGCGAAGAGGGGAACACACCAGGGTGGCAGTTCCCTGAGGCACAGCGCGACAGCTGTCTTTTGGTGACAATACAGCCAGGCATAAAACTGTGTAAAGCTGTGTGTGTTCTCTGCCCGCAACCCCAGGCTCCCAGCGCTCCCCACACTCCCCTCTGCTCTCGCTCCAAGGTCTGGAGGCCTGTCCCCCAGGGGTCCAGACTCTTGGGCGATTGCTCAAGGGGTGTAGACAGTGCTGGGCTGCAGCCTGTCGGTTCAGACTCTGGGGTACAGGAGCGGAGACAGGATGGTTGGCCGGAAGGGAGCTACATGGGAGCAGCAGTTGCCTGAGCCATAAAACAGCAGCCCTCTTTTGCTAGCAATATAGCTCACTACCAAATATTCTGAAGCCACACCCCCTGTCTCCCTGGGCAACCAGAGACTGAGTATAGGATTTGCCTAAGGCTACTCCAACTTGCAAACCGGGGAAACTCCCAGGGCGGGGCTGACCCAGAGGTCCGCTTTACTAAACCTAAGACACACCTGGCCCTCAGGGGATCGTCAGCCTATAGACAATACAAAAGCAAAGACAAGCTGATTTGGAACTCAATTCAGCTTCTCTTCTGCAGGGGAATGGCAAAGTTGTTCTGTTCTGTTGTGTAAGTAACATTAATCAGGGGCAAGACTGGACCTGAGTGAAAAGCCCCCAACCTTCATCAAGCGCCCGAGGTTGTCAGGCCTCACCTCCTCATGCTAGAGAGAGGCAGAGCACAGCGGCCTGGCAGACTTCCTTGTGATTCAGGCAGGTGCAAACTCCTGGAGTACCGATTCACTACAGGCAACTGGGTCAGCCAACTGCAGGGCTATCAGTGACTGGGTGTGACAGTGGTACAAGGTGGGGAAGGAGGCATCAACCTTCCCAGACTGATCTATTGGCTGGGTGGCTCCTCCTGACTCCACGTAGCACTGGAGCAAGCCACACCAGAGTAGTCACCAGACCCCTGTGATCCAGTTCCCAGAGACCTCTTAAACTCTCTCACCCGATACAGGTGCAGACTGAGACAATTGATTCGGACTTTTTGAACTGAACCAACAGCCTGAGGACAAATCAGGTGGTGCGTTGGGTGCACGGTGGTAGGAAGGTTTGATTTTTCTTTTCCAATTGTTTGCCAGTGGGGGGTGGGGTGACTTAATTGCTGATATTTCTCCACAGCTGAGACTTCAATCCAGAGTATCTGTTTCACTAGGGTGGAACTGAAACCAGCTGAAAACAAGACAGAACCACTTAGGCCCACCACACCAGACAGGGCCCCAGTTTCTCAGGCCACAACACTGTACAGGCCCTCGACAAAGCCCCAGGGGAAAAAAACCAAAGGGAGTAAAACAACCATGGGGCAGAATCAGCGGAAAAACTCTGGTAACATGAATAACCAGAATAGATCAACCCCCACCAAAGAAAGATATGGCAGATGTAATTGAAGATCCCATTCATAAACAACTGGCTGAGATGTCAGAAATCGAATTCAGAATTTGGATTGCAGACAAGATTAACAAAGTGGAATTAGGAATTCGAGGAGAAATTCAAAAGTTGTCTCAAGAATTTAACGAATTTAAAGACAAAACCACCAAAGACTTAGACACACTGAAGCAAGAATTTGCAGCCCTCAAAGATATGAAAAATACAGTAGAATCCCTCAGCAACAGAATAGAGCAAGCAGAAGAAAGGATTTCTGACATTGAAGATAAAGCCTTTGAACGCTCCCAAACTCTCAAAGAGGAAGAGAAATGGAGAGCAAAAATGGATCATTCTCTCCAAGAGCTCTGGGATAATTCGAAGAAGGTGAATATCCTAATCATAGGAGTTCCAGAAACAGATGAAGTGCCCTCACTGGGCACAGAGGCCCTTCTGCATGAAATTATGAAAAAGAATTTTCCAGACATGCCTAGAGATTCTGAAATTCAGATAGCGGACAGCTTCAGAACCCCAGCACGACTCTAACCCAATAAGACATCCCCCAGGCATATCATAATTAACTTCACTAAAGTTAATATGAAGGAGAAAATCCTCAAAGCTGCCAGGAGAAAGAAAACCATTACCTTCAAAGGCAAGAATATTAGAATGACTGCAGATCTCTCTGCTGAAACTTTTCAAGCCAGAAGAGGGTGGTCACCGACTTTTAATCTCCTAAAGCAAAATAACTTTCAACCCCGGATCTTGTATCCAGCTAAACTGAGTTTCATTTATGATGGAGAAATTAAATACTTTAATGACATTCATATGTTGAAGAAATTTGCCATAACCAAACCAGCTCTTCAGGATATTCTTAGACCTATCCTCCATAATGACCAACCCAATCCTATACCATAAAAGTAAACTCATGCAGAAACGCCAGATCAAACTCCAATTTCCACACTGGCGAAAGGATTAAAAATACCCACTGGACTTTTGAAAAACTCGATACCCAAAACTTCACCAGACTTATCAGTATTCTCCATTAATGTGAACGGCTTAAACTGTCCTCTAAAGAGGCATGGGTTAGCTGACTGGATACAAAAACTCAGGCCAGATATTTGACGCATACAAGAGTCACATCTTAACTTAAAAGACAAATACAGACTCAGGGTGAAAGGATGGTCATCCATATTTCAGGAAAATGGTAATCAGAAAAAAGCAGGTGTTGCAATTTTATTTGCAGATACAATAGGCTTTAAACCAACAAAAGTAAGGAAGGACAAGAATGGTCACTTCATATTTGTTAAGGGTAATACTCAATATGATGAGATCTCAATTATTAATTTCTATGCACCCAACAAGACTGCACCTCAATTTATAAGAGAAACTCTAACAGACATGAGCAACTTGATTTCCTCCAGCTCCATAACAGTCGGAGATTTCAACACTCCTCTGGCAGTGTTGGATTGATCCTCCAGCAAGAAGCTGAGCAAAGAAATCTTAGATTTAAACCTAACCATCCAACATCTGGATTTAGCAGACATCTACAGAACATTTCATCCCAACAAAACTGAATACACATACTTCTCATCAGCCCATGGAACTTACTCCAAAATCGATCACATTTTAGGTCACAAGTCTAACCTCAGTAAATTTAAAGGAATAGAAATTATTCCATGCATCTTCTTGGACCACCATGGAATAAAACTTGAGGTGAGTAACAACAGGAATCTGCATACTCATACAAAAAATGGAAGTTAAATAATCTTAAGCTGAATGATAGCTGGGTCAGAGATGAGATTAAGAAAGAAATCGCCAACTTTTTGGAACAAAACAACAATGAAGATACGAACTTTCAGAACCTCTGGACACCGCAAAGGAAGTTCTAAGAGGGAAATTTATAGCACTGCAAGCCTTCCTCAAGAGAACGGAAAGAGAGGAAGTTAACAACTTAATGGGACATCTCAAGCAACTGGAAAAGGAAGAACATTCCAACCCCAAATCCAGTAGAAGAAAAGAAATAACCAAAATTAGAGCAGAATTAAATGAAATTGAAAACAAAAGAATAATACAGCAGATCAATAAATCAAAAAGCTGGTTTTTTGAAAAGGTCAATAAAATAGATAAATCTTCAGCCAACCTAATCAGGAAAAAAAGAGTAAAATCTCTAATCTCATCAATCAGAAACAACAAAGACGAAATAACAACAGACTCCTCAGAAATCCAAAAAATCCTTAATGAATATTACAAGAAACTGTATTCTCAGAACTATGAAAATCTGAAGGAAATTGACCAATACCTGGAAGCACGTCACCTTCCAAGATGTAGCCAGAATCAAGTGGAAATGTAGAACAGGCCCATATCAAGTTCGGAAATAGCATCAACCATACAAAACCTCCCTAAAAAGAAAAGCCCGGGACCAGATGGCTTCACGTCAGAATTCTACCAAACCTTTAAAGAGGAATTAGTACCCATATTACTCAACCTGTTCCAAAATGTAGAAAAAGAAGGAAGACTACCCAACACATTCTATGAAGCAAACATCACCCTGATCCCCAAACCAGGAAAAGACCCAACAAGAAAAGAAAATTATAGACCGATATCACTAATGAATATAGATGCAAAAATATTCAACAAGATCCTAACAAACAGAATCTAGCAACACATCAAACAAATTATACAGCATGACCAAGTCGGTTTTATCTCAGGGTCTCAAGGCTGATTCAATATACGTAAATCTATAAATGTAATACAGCACATAAACAAATTAAAAAACAAAGACCATATGATTCTCTCAATAGATGCAGAAAAAGCTTTTGATAATATCCAGCATCCCTTCATGATCAGAACACTTAAGAAAATTAGTATAGAAGGGACATTTCTTAAACTGATAGAGACCATCTACAGCAAACCCACAGCCAATGTCATATTGAATGGAGTTAAACTGAAATCATTTCCACTCAGATCAGGAACCAGACAATTGCCCATTGCCTGCCCACTGCTCATTGTCTCCATTGCTTTTTAACATTGGCTAATGGAAGTTTTAGCCACCACAATTAGGGAAGAAAAGGCGATCAAGGGTATCCATATAGGGTCAGAAGAGATCAAACTTTCACTCTTCACAGATGATATGATTGTATATCTGGGAAACACTAGGGACTCTACTACAAAACTCCTAGAAGTGATCAAGGAATACAGCAGTGTCTCAGGTTACAAAATCAACATTCATAAATCGGTAGCCTTTATATATACCAACAATAGTCAAGTTGAAAAAACAGTTAAGGACTCTACCCCATTCACAGTAGTGCCAAAGAAGATGAAATATTTGGGAATTTATCTAACAAATGACGTGAAAGATCTCTATAAAGAGAACTATGAAACTCTAAGAAAAGAAATAGCTGAAAATATTAACAAATGGAAAAACATATCATGCTCATGGCCGGGAAGAATCAACATTGTTAAAATGTCTATACTACCCAAAGCAATATATAATTTCAATGCAATCCCTATTAAAGCTCCACTGTCATACTTTAAAGATCTTGAAAAAGCAATACTTCGTTTTATATGGGATCAGAAAAAACCTTGAATAGCCAAGACATTACTCAGAAATAAAAACAAAGCAGGAGGAATTACGCTACCAGACCTCACACTATACTACAAATTGATAGTGATCAAAACAGCATGGTATTGGCACAAAAACAGAGAAGTAGATGTCTGGAACAGAATAGAGAACCAAGAGATGAACCCAGCTACTTACCGTTATTTAATCTTTGACAAGCCAATTAAAAACATTCAGTGGGGAAAAGATTCCCTTTTTAACAATTGGTGCTGGGTGAACTGGCTGGCAACCTGTAGAAGACTGAAACTGGACCCACACCTTTCACCATTAACTAAGATAGACTCTCACTGGATCAAAGATTTAAACTTAAGACATGAAACTATAAAGATACTAGAGGAGAGTGCGGGGAAAACCCTTGAAGAAATTGGTCTGGGTGAGTATTTTATGAGCAGGACCCCCCGGGCAATTGAAGCAGCTTCAAAAATACACTACTGGGACTTGATCAAACTAAAAAGCTTCTGCACAGCTAAGAACACAGTAAGTAAAGCAAGGAAACAGCCCTCAGAATGGGAGAAGATATTTGCAGGTTATGTCTCCGACAAAGGTTTAATAACCAGAATCCACAGAGAACGCAAACGCATTAGCAAGAAAAGAACAAGGGATCCCATCGCAGGCTGGGCAAGGGATTTGAAGAGAAACTTCTCTGAAGAAGACAGGTGCGCAGCCTTCAGACATATGAAACAATGCTCATCATCTTTAATCATCAAAGAAATGCAAATCAAAACTACTTTGAGATACCATCTAACTCCAGTGAGACTAGCCTATATCACAAAATCCCAAGACCAGAGATGTTGGTGCGGATGTGGAGAAAAGGGAACACTTCTACACTGCTGGTGGGAATGCAAATTAATACATTCCTTTTGGAAAGAGATATGGAGAACACTTAGAGATCTAAAAATAGATCTGCCATTCCATCCTGTAATCCCTCTACTGGGCATATACCCAGAAGACAAAAAATCACATCATAACAAAGATATTTGTACCAGAATGTTTATTGCAGCCCAATTCATAATTGCTAAGTCATGGAAGAAGCCCAAGTGCCCACTGATCCACGAATGGATTAATAAATTGTGGTACATGTACACCATGGAATATTATGCAGCCTTAAAGAAAGATGGAGACTTTACCTCTTTCATGTTTACATGGATGGAGCTGGAACATATTCTTCTTAGTAAAGTATCTCAAGAATGGAAGAAAAAGTACCCAGTGTACTCAGGCCTACTATGAAACTAATTTAGGGTTTTCACATGAAAGCTATAACCCAGTTACAACCTAAGAATGGGGGGAAGGGGGAAAGGGAGGGGAGGGTGGGAGGAGGTGGGTAGAGGAAAGGGGATTGGTGGGATTACACCAGCGGTGCATTTTACAAGGGTATATGTGAAACTTGGTAAACGGTCTGTGAAGCTAGTGAATGATGCCCCATGATTATATCAATGTACACAGCTATGATTTAATAAAAAAAAAAAATATTTAAGATCCCTGCCCTTCACATTACAACTTCTCAATTTTTAAGAAATGATATTATGACTCCAAGTAAAGCAATCCCAAATCCTTCAAGCTATTTTCTTGTTCTTCCCCACTGCAACAACAGGTGTTTTATAGTCCATAACAAATAAAAGTTGAAAAGATAATCTTGTTAGATGAACTGAAAAGAGGAAGAGAAAATAGAAAAATCAAGAGAAGCTATATCATATTTTAAAAATAACCATGTCAGACATTTTGTAGACTATGTTATAAACAAATGCATTTGCAGAAAGCAAGAATTTTACACAATTGGTAGATACAAAGTATAAGATACAAGAAAATGACCGTGGTAGCACAGAAAATAACTAGCATGACCTGATGGCTAACTCCTAATGAAGAAAAACTGAATTCAATATAATTACTGCACTATAGATTATCCATTATTTGTTGGATATGATTGTGCTTAGTTTGACTACCCAGAAAAAAATGCATAAAGTTCTTATTCCATGGTCACAGGTCAGTTGTTCAAGGACTGAATGAATCTTTGTAGCAGAGGTTGTTACTTGTCTTGTTCCCTCACGCACTATCGCCCTTCTTTTTCTCTTTCAGTAATACAAAGATGAACACATAACTATGTAGCCAAAAACTGCATTTCTCAGTCACACCTGCAGCTTTGAGATATGGCCATGTGCACAAGTTTTGGACAATAGGAAAAGATGACATACAACTTAAAGTTCTGGCCCTGAAAAAGATAAGAATTTGCTCTTTCCTGTTCCTGCCTATTGGAATGTGAAAGTCATGGTGGAAGTCAGAGCAACCATCTTAGATCACATATGGAAGCCATGTGCTGAATCTGTCAGAGCACAAAGGATCCAGGTCCCCGACACCACTGGTCTTCTTGAATTCATTCACTCGGATCACAAAGTAAGAGAGAAAGCAATTCCCATCTTGTTTAACTACTGCTCTTTTAGTCTCTGTTACATTCTAAGTAACCCACTCTTTGTCTAAAATCCCAGAGATATTGTTGAGAACTAATTTTTTTTTTCTTTTGAGACAGAGTCTCCCTATGTTGCCCTTGGTAGACTGCCATGGCATCACAGCTCACAGCAACCTCAAACTCTTGGGCTTAAGCAATTCTCTTGCCTCAGCCTCCAAAGTAGCTGGCACTACAGACACCCACCACAATGCCCAGCTATTTTTGGGTTGCAGTTGTCATTGTTGTTCAGCAGGCCTGGGCCAGGTTAGAACCCTCCAGCCTCGGTGCATGTGGCCAGCACTGTAACCACTGTGCTACAGGCACCGAGCCAAAGACTACTATTTTTATCCAATAGTTTAGCTTTTAATTATGGCCACAATTTTAGCATTGCAAAACAAATGAACAAAAAGAACAGACAATTGTCTGTCATTTCTTTCTCTCTTCTTACATTCTTTCTCAAACACACTTTGGTCAAGTCTTCTCTCCCCATCCCTCTACCAAAACTACTCTTGCCAATATTAACAATAAACTCCAAGTAACAAAATTTAGTGGTTAATTCTCATCCTGCCTTGTGCTTGACCTATTCCTATTCGTGTCAAGGCATCTGGATCTTTTCTCCTCTTTGAAGTATCCCCCTTGGCCTGCAGAGTACCTCGTTCTCCTGAGTTTCATCCATCCTCCCTAGCTGTTCTTGGTCCATCTCTTCCTCTTCCTCCCCTCCCCTAACACAAAGAGTGCTGCCCAATTCTTGGAACTCTCTTTCCTATCTGCATTCACTTCCTTTGCCATCATATCCAATCCCATAACTTTAAATATCATATAGATAGTGCAACTCTAAAATTGTATTTCCAGCCTCCTAGAATGCAAAGTGTCTGGGAGCAGGGACGCTTGTCTCTTGTCTATTTCTTCCCTTGTGTAACTTCAGTGCCTGCCACGGATGGGTGCAGCAAATAAATTATGTGTGGAATGAGTGAATAAATAACTAGAATCTGCTTTGCTTCATAAATAACCTCATTAAAGTACTTAATATTTACTTTCCCCCTTGAAAGTCTTGCTAGAGGGCAAGGAAAACCATGTCCTTGCTTACCACATCAAGCATATGCAGAATGAATTTTAACTCAATTTCTAGAGGCACAGCCAGGCTATCTATCCCACTCACAGCTCTTTGGCCAGCTATGCAGAGGGGGTGATAATGATGTCCTATGTTGGATTTAAGAATTTATAGTACTGCAGAATATGGAATGATATGTCAAACTCAGTAACAGGCCTACAGAAAATGAGTGCTTATTAGTATTCAGTTATTCATGTCTGAGAATTCTAATCCTCAGTACAAACTCTTTTAAGGCCATAAACAATGTTCACAGACCAGTCCTTTCAAAGGGTGTTTATAGTGTGTGCTTTGTTTCTGGATATAGTTAATGACCAATAACACTCAGAGGAATACTACAGCACTCAGAAAAGAGCACATATCTAATTAGAAGTATTATCAGTTACATGCAGGTTCAGTTATTCCTAATACAACCTGTGCTTACCCAAAACTGAGCCAGGAATCACAATGAGCTTTTCCCTTCAAAAACCAAGCCATTGTTAATAATGTGCATAAGTTTAATCTCTTAGATGTTGAATGGTCTCAGAGTAAGCAGCTCAGGTGGTGTTTCTTTCTACATTTTTCTAGCATCAGTGTGCTTATGTGTATATAAGTCTGTGCCCAAGAAAGTGTGTCTATGTCTATGTTCTGAAAACACTCTGTTCGGATTTCCAGGATTTCCAGAGGAAAAAGAAGAGCTGACCATTACCTGAAAATCTGTTTGTGAATAAATAAAGCAAACATTCAGGAGGAAAAATATTTCCCATCCAGGAAGCTAAATTCTCAGCAACGGTATCTCCAGAGCTTGTACTTAACAGATCATTGCCAATGCTTCAGTTGGGCAAAGTAAACCCACAGCCCCATCTTAGAGAAATGGAGAAGATGTGATGGGTAGTGTTATGGACCCAACTGACTGCTGATCCAAACTGCATTCATTTTCTTCTTCTAACAGAAATCAGTTTTTTGTCAAAGCTTCAACTCTGCCCTCCATGCAACTCAAGGGATGAAAACCCCATTCTCAGCTCCAGAGGTAGATTCTGGTTCATCTAATCCGGGCGTCAGTGAGCTTTTTCTGTAAAGAGCCAAATAGAAAACACTTCAGGGTTTGCAGCTATGTGAGTATCTGTCACACATTCTTTGGTTTTTTTTTTTTTAATTTTTGTTGTTGTTTTTATTTTAGCACATGGGTCATACAAAAATTGGCCACTGGCTGTATTTGGCCCATAGGTGGTTCTTTGCTGACCTTATATCTAGCCAATCAGGATCACTCCATTTTTGTTGTCAGTAGCTGCTTTTTTTTTTTCTAAGTAACTTTTCCAGAAATACCAGCCAGTAAGTTGTGAAGACAGTCTCTCAGGCTGGCCATTCTGATACTTTTTGGGGGGGATGGGGGGTGGGGGATTCATTGAGGGTACAAAGAATCAATTTACATTGATTGCATTTGTTAGATGAACTCCCTCTTATAATTGCGTCCTGCCACCAAGAGGTGAGCTATACACCATTACCCCAATCCCCCACTCTCCTCCCCTCTCTCTGCCCCCTCATTTCCCCACCTCCCCCTCATATTAGCTCCTCTACTATCTTCATATTAGAATTAAATACATTGGATTCTTGCTTCTTCATTCTTGTGATGCTTTACTAAGAAGAATGAGTTCCACCTCCATCAGATTAATACAAAAGATGTAAAGTCTCCATATTTTTAAATGGCTGAATAGTATTCCATGGTATACATAAAGATCATTCAGCTGAGCTCTCCTAGAATGACTGGGGAAAAAGAGAGAACCCAGCCATAACTGGCACGGGAGTCCTTATCCAGAGTCATAGCTCAGGGAGCACAGCAAGGGGGTGGTGAGCTGGACACAGCATATGATCCCAGCAGTGTAAACCCAATGAATTAGGCAAGTCATTGTGACTGGCTGCAATTAACTGGCCTCCCACAGAAGTCTAGGATGGAAGAAAGCCTTTCTGGAGTTTTCAGCTGTTGTGACAGTAAGTGGAAAGCTTGGAAGAGTGGGTGGACTCAAATAATATATGGCAACCAGATATGAATGCCAATTGGAGTGGACTTGCCATAGATTTGGTGGCTGGTGAGGCAACCATACTATGAAGGTCTCGTGGCTGGGGGGTGCTATTGTGAGAAGGTAATGTGAAGGTCTTAGCAGGGGCCTAAGGCACAGCCGTCTTAATTCCACCTGCCAGGATCAGAATTCCACTCTTGGGATAGGCTGAGGGACTCCCATACCCCACGGGAACTGGAGTCAGGGGGAACTGTGAGACCTGCCCTTGAAGGATTCTTGTGAGAGTTAAGATCCCAACTCAGCAGGGTCTGAATGCTGAGGAAATGCTGAGGCAAACACCAAAGGCAACTAAGTTTGGAATAAGGACCATAGAGGTTGCTGGCTGTGATCTCTGTCTCCTAAAAAAGCACAGTGCCATCTGGTGTCCTGGTGACATATTGTAATATTTTGTCATCAGGAGCAAGGACTCCTGTTTTTTTGACTACATGAAAGAATTCGGCTTTACTCAGGCTGAGGCCACTTCAAGACCTAAGCTCTGAGACAAGGCAATTTGAAATAGCTGCTTTAGAATAGAGCAGGAGAACCTTTTCTAGCTAAGGAGATACAGGGAAGATCTGTTGAGGGCTCTTGGGAGGAATATTCTCATCTCTCCCATCTGTAAGAACCTACTGCAGCCATCTTGCCATATGAACCAACATAGAGAGTGTCAGAGCCTGGAGGATCAGAGGGAAGTGGAACCAAAGCCTCAACTGCACCCAGCCTGGAGCCCATCCTGCCTCTAAAATTATCGCCATGTGAGATAACAACTCTTGTCCCATTTCAGCCATCTGAATCGGTATTTTCAATTAGCTGCAGCACAAAGCATTGTGACTGAACAAGAGAGGAAGTGGTTTAGGATGGACAAGAGCAGGGAACAAAGAAGATTTAGAAAGATAAGATGGAGGAAGATATTTCCTTAGATCCCTGAATTTTGGGTTCTTTCCTCTTTATCCCCGTCTAAAATTTCAACTTAGAAAGATGGTCTGAATGAGTATTAATTAATTTAGTTTTAAAAATTGTAGGGTACAAAGTTGCAGATGTGTAAGATGAATAAGTATAGAGAGCTTACATATCATGTGAGGACTACATTTACAATTTTGCATTATATACTGGAAATTAGCTAAGAAGGTAGATTATAAGTGTTCTTGCTTCCCCTCCCCAACACACACACACACCATGGAAGAATATTCAGCCATAAAAAAAGAATAAAATAACATCTTTTACAGCAACTTGGATGGACTGGTTGCCCTTATCCTAAGTGAAGCAACTCCAAAATGGAAAATCAAATACCATGTGTTCTCACTTACAAGTAGGAGCTAAGCTGTGAGTAATGAATGTGAGAACAATAATAGTCACTAGACATTCACTCCAAAGGTGGGATGGTTGGAGAAGGGTGGAGAATGAAAATGAGTACAATGCACACTATTCAGGTGATGGATCCACTAAAAGCCCAGACTTTATTACTATTCAATATATACATGTATAGCTTAGATACTTTTAAATTTTAAGGAGGATTTTGAAAAGGCAAGGTTTTTGAGGATAGCATTATGCCTTTTTTGTTTCTCTAGAAATAGGGGTCCCCATGTTTTGGTGACAAGGAGCCACTTTTCATTCCCTTAAAGGTTTATGCTCACAAGTATAGTAGAGCAAGGAGGGGGGAAAACCATAATAGAAACAGAGGGGGGAAAGAACTTTTCCTTACTGATCAAAACTTTTCCTTACTGGCAAATCACAGAGCTCTCTGCTGGTGGGTGTAAAGATCATGGAACTCCACCATGAAAAGATTAAAAACCTAAGCTGGGGTTCATTGGCCTTGATATCTATCATCCTGTAAATGTTCAAAAAAAAATATGTAGTAACAGAAAGGAAAAATAAGAAGTATCTTTATAGAAGTCCTGTAGAGTAACAAGATTACAAGAAAATAGAATGTCAGCACTTTCTAATAGAAAGTGAAAGACACGTGAGGAACTCACTATTTCTCTCACACAAGAGGACCCATGAAAATGACGGCTCTACTGATGGACTTAAATAAAAATTTCTGTGGAAGTTCTGGGTGATGAACAGGAATTATTCTTAAGTACATTTTACAATTTCATTGCCTAGGCTGCGTATTTAGTGAATTTTCAGGCCATCAAACAGATTACCTAGTCTAAAGAGTTCAATCAGGCAGGAAAGAAGCTTAGCTGTTATTTGAAGAGTGTAAATCACACTAGCACCACCCAATAATACCACAAGTGTAATACAGCTGGGCAGTAATATCCTGCTTTTTAAAAATTAAAGAGAAGTCAATTAATTACCACTCTTTGGATAAAATTGTGACATGCCGTTCTAAGCTGAAAGCCTTCTTCCTGCCAAATAATGCACCTGGAAACCCTCTATCAGGGTTCTTGTGATCCCCACCCTACTTGAGAATTTATCTCTTCACCTTCTGCCAGATCAAAACCAGGGGGAACGAATATCTGATTCTTTGGGCCACAAAAATTGCACCAGCTTGCTCACCTTCCTGAGAACAATAGCAAGAGGTAGAAAGATGGGAAGCAAATATTTGGAATTGGGCTATAAATTAAATAAATAAAAGAGACAAGTAAAAATGCCCAGTATCTGTTCACTGTCCAGGCCATTGTCTAGGAACTGAATTATCATCTTAGCAAGGTTAAGCTATCAAGATTCTCCCTCTGGAGCACCTCGCCACCACCATAACTGGAACACCTCCTCAGGGACCACTGAGAGCAACCCACAGATCCCAAGGAAGGGACAGAATGATACTGGAGTCCAGGACACTTGGCTGACAGTTTCCCAAACCAAAATATTACATTAAAATAGATGTATATTTCAATCTCATAGGATGAGAAGTTTTTTGTTTGGGTTTTTTTTTCTCCAACAAAGTTGAATGTCATGGGATTTGGAGACATAATTGTATAAATAATACATGAGAAAAGAAAAATATTTTGTGTCCTGGGTGCTTAAAATACTTAAAACTACTCATAAAGCCAAAGCCATTATTACATTTAAACTTCAATCAATGTCAACTGGTAGATACAACGATCTTTTCTTTATTGCAAACTGTGTAGCAGTAATGTAGAGGCCTGACTAGGAGATAAACCTCTCCTGATTACAGAGAGTTTGTCTTTCCCAGTTGCCATAATACTTTTTTCAAAATTGAAAACGAGGAAAGAAGAGAGCAGAAAAATAAAAGAAAATACAAAAGGGGGGATATTTATTTCTTTTAACCTTGCTTGCTTCTTCATGTCATTTTTAAATCTCCTGGACACTTGGAAAGTGCCAAACGTTTTGTAAATAGTAACAGCTAATAAGTGCATTAGCAATTTAGTGCTAATGATATTCTCCATTTTTAGACAACTCCTAAAATTGCTGCTTAGTTATCAAATTTTCTTGTCTCTTTTCAGGGTAGAAATTACAGAGGAAATAAAGCTATAGGTCTCTTTCGCTTTACTAGTAAATGTGTTCTATTAAAGATGACTTCAAAGTAAACTTCTATCCCAAGTCCCATTATTTTCACGATAGCCAGTGAGATATTCCCAGTCAGCCAGACATGTGGGAAAGGCCAAGTTAACCCTTAGTAAGAAAGGAGTTATGTGCTTTGGGCAGGCTAAGCCCAGTGTGTTCTATGCCAGTTCTGAAAGGGACAACATGAGGTACCTGATACTTGCCCAGCAAGGTGCAAAGGAATGAGGTTGATGAGTGAAGGAATGAGGTCCCCTGACAGCAGAACAAATTAATGCTAATTGCCAAAAGCAAGCAAGTGGATTCTTGGGATCAACTGGGTATTTTGAGGGAAAGCTGAGGCCGTTGAGGAAAAGGAACTTGGATGAGGTCAGTCTCTGTGCATGTATGAGACAGGGAATGACACATCACACAATGTCCCCACACTTTATGCTTCAGAATACAAAGCAGTTTAGGAGGTATGTAGAGTATAGCCATTAGACTCAGTGGTCCCTTTGGCAGACCACTCCCATGTGAAGGAATTTGCTTACACTAAAAAGATGGAGACTTTCAGACCACATTGCTTAGGAACAATAGGGAAAGTACAGTCACATCCTTAGCTAAGCGAGAGCCCTAGTCAGAAAAGAGGTGGTCCCTGCGGTGGAGAGGCATTGGCCCAGTCCATGTCTGGGTGACCTAGCTTACCTGACTCCAGAGAACTTTCTGAGTCTGCTGCTGAGCAATATTTAAGCACCTGAGTCTTCCTTCCTGACTCATGGTCATCAGCCTTCCCCTAACCAATATATTTTCTTTTTCTTTTTTGCCTGGGTGTCCCTTGAGTCCAAGTGCCTATTCCTTGGTCCTCTGAAACCCTCCTTAGATAGTTTCATTTACAAAACCCAATAAACCGGTACTGTAAATGCCTCACTTGACTGTACTACATCATAACAGAGTATCTGGAACACTCCTGTGTTCAGAGTTTCTGGTACTGAAAATTGAGATGATTATCCTCTTTAAAATACACCAACTTTGTCAGACAGACCAAGGGGAGAAAAAAAATTCAGCAGATTCTAAAATGACTTTAAGAGCGATGTTTAAAACACAAGGAGAGAAAACAGTATTTTCCTACCCTGGTTTTATTCTATGGTTGGCAATGACAAGAAATGTTCAATTGTTTGTACAAAGTAACTTGTTCTGATCAAGCACTTTTATCTGTGGTTCTCAACCCTGGATGCACATTAGAATCTCTTGGTAGTTATGATTCAACTGGTTTGCATTGGTACCCAAGCAACAGTATTTTTAAGAAGATTCCCAGGTAGTTGCAATGAACAGCTTGAGTTGAGAACTACGGTTAACTTTACAAATCATGCCTTCCTGTAACCATTAGTACAGCCAGAACCCTCTGCTCATCTCTGAGCAAAGTGGCTCAGAGCTGCTTTCTGCTCTTGCCTGTCACGTACGTCTTCTTCGTAGTTGACTTAGAATGGTTGTACGACTCATTTCAAAAGTCAAAAAGCTCACATTCCATTTTAGGTCAATCTGAACTACTAAAAATTTTCAGTCCTTTGCCTTTGAAAAGTGCATTAGACTTTGCAGGCCATTTTTCCAATACAGTATTTCATTTGATCACAGCCCTGTGTTAAACAAGTCAGATATTATCCTCTCCATTTTAAAGAAGAGGAAATCAAGGCCTAAAGAGAGGGAGTGATTTCCCCAGGGCCACACAGAGGGAAGTGGAGGAACTGGGTCTAGAACCCGGGTCTCCTGCCTCAGTCTGGTCTTGACCTTACCTAATGCCTGCCACAGCTGAGCTTTGTAGCCAGCCCTGTTAATCCAGTACTTTGACCTAACATTGTTTGCTTTTGACTATGCTTCCCAATTGTAAGGTTTCATGTGAATCACCTGGGGATCTTGTTGAAATGCAGAATCTCAGTCACTGGTTTTAAGTTGAGGCCTGAGATGCTACATTTCTAACCTGCCACGAGCAGCACTAACACTGCTCGTCCTTGAATCCCACTTGGAGTAGCAAAGTCGTAACAAACACAGCATCCTCCCTTCAAATACTAATGAAGAAAAAAATTAAACTGAGCTTCATTCTTCTTCTGGATACTCATGAGACAACACACACATATTAAAGCAAACTGTTAGCTCCTTGGCAGCTCTCTCTGGCTAAAATATGTGTTATTCTTTTGGCAGCCAGATCATCATTGTGCTCATGTCTGGAATAGGATCAACAGCTGGAGTTGCAGCAGCCACTGGCTATAATTTCTCTTTTTCTCTCTCTGGTTTGCTTCTCATCATCTCAGGTCAAAAGGGCAGGATCTGTGGGACTACTGGGCCATCTGGCCTTGCAGCTGGCCTGGGCCTCTGAGTCTGAGAACACAATGGTGATTCACTTCATGCAGTCTGAGTCCTTAGATGACATCTTCAGTTCCTGGAAATAAACTGCCAGGGAACAGTTATTGACAAAGGGTTTTGTCCTTGAAACCTGTTAAAATGGTGTTGTATTGGCATGGATGAAGATGCCCTTTTATAGTGTTTCCTTGTATTTGAAATAATCAAATTCTTAAATAAGTTTGCAGTGTGTAGGACATCCTAGGAAGCACAGTGGACAAGGATCCCAAAAAATGGCCTTAGTTCCATTTGCATCATGGACTAGACAACTTGGAGTGAAGTTTTTAACCTTTAAAAAATTAGACAATGGAACTATAATACATGCTCTCCAACAATCTTCCCTAGCACTAATATCCAGAGTCAGTGCTTCTACTTGTACAATGTAGAAGAATTTATCTTACAGAAATTTTATTTATTTCTTCTACTTACCCTTTCCCCCAACAAAAATATCCTCTCATAAATATTGTCTCATAAGCCATTTGATCATTTGCCACTGTACCATGGGGCTGTCCAAACCTAACAGTTCATTTACAAGATTTACCCATTTGCATTCCATCCAATTTTAAGGCAGCACTATTGAGAATGCATAGCTACATCTTAAAATATACCAGAGACTCTCTCAATCCCATGTAAGTTGGATTCTCCTTTCTTCCTACACTCCTCGGCCCCCTCCCCTTGCTGGCATTTTGATGAGCAAGTGTATTTACATCCACAGGGTCAGTGAGGGATAATATTTTGAAATGATCTTTTTTTCCTCTTTTTGGTATTATCCATTTTCACTTCTTTCTACCCTCTCCCCACACCCACCACGTTCTCATATTTGCCAGTGTTCTTCATTACCCTAAGGGAAGAATGTGTCAGAGAAACAGGTAGAACTATCTCCACTAGTCTTTCTGCTATCTGTTAAATAAAAGTCCTCAAGATAAGGTAGGCCCTTGGGGAAACTTGAAACAGAGTGTGATTTAGGCTGACCCTAAAGAGACCACCCCTGCAGTCAGAGGGAGAGAAAGATAGGTCAAGAAGCAGAGAGGACTCTATACCTCAACTCCTAATGCCACCACCAGACGGTAGACCTCAGAGAAATAAGAAAATTGGCTATAGGGTGCATACAGGCCAATGGGACCACAGACACTTTACCCAAGATCTCCCTGCCCAAGCTGAGCCTAGGAATGCTGAAAGTCACCATTCTCAAAGGGAGAAGAAGACAGAAACAGTGGACGTAGATAGGTGGGGGAGGACCTGACAGCACACTACCTCAGTGTCTTGACATTGCACAAGATCCAGAATGTGACACAATCCTGGGGAGACATGGGGAAACCCCAGGAAGAACTGAGGTTAAGGTTTCTTTCCACTAGCCTAGCAGAATGAAGCTTGCAGTCAGAAATTAAAATCTAAAGTTGAGTTACTAAAATGAAGAAAATTGTTAAATGCATAATCCCTCCTAAGACTCGTATCTGCTCTACATCCACGGACTTTTATATTGACCTTACCATGCATGAACAGTTCCAGTTCACCAACTCCTCTTTGTTAACTACTCCTTGCAAGCTTGGTGTCCATGAAGTACCTACCTAGGCCAAGGGGTGAGCACATAGCAGCCTCTTTGTATTACTGCTAGAAGTATGGTTGTCAGAATGACCAGGATACTTAAACTAAAACAATGCCCTTCCTTAATTTTATGGTGCTAATTTGAATATTGAAAGAAAGAAAACTACTCAAATGAGTACAGTATGAACTAAGAGTGGGCCCTTAATGACAGTTTTTTTCTAGATCCATTTCCTTGGATTATGCCAAAGATCTAGCCTGAAAAATTTCAGTACTTTTCACCAGAGAGCTAACCCTAAAAGGCAGGTGGCAACTATACGTAGTTCTACAAAGACCTTAAAGGTGTTAATGGTTTTGAAGCCTTAGGACCACTGTGTCATCTGGGATGCTGTATTTCAAAGTTAGAAGTTTGCCCTTGGCCACTGTGCTATAACCAGGCATGCCTAGGTATTAACTGAAATTGAAAACAGCCTTTCAACAGCCCTAGGTCCTCGTTATTTTTCACATTGTAGTTCATGTTGCTAAAAATAACCTTAAACCTCTCCCTTTTGATAATTTAGAAGAGAGCTATTATATTGAGAAATAGCTAAGTAATAACATCTCCCTACTAGAAGTTCAAGGTAAACCCCAGAGAAGGCTCAGGACTCCCTTTAACAGCCATATGGGAATCTGTCTGTCACTGCCCAAAGTATCTCTCCTCTGGGCTAAGACACATCAAACAACAGTGTCTATGTCTCTTCTCATCAGAAAGTGACATGACTCCTCATTTCATATCATTAGCAACCACTGCTTGAGAGTTACTAACTCAAATCCTGTTTTGTCTCTTTCTCTTTTTTTTTTTTTTTTTGGCCGGGGCTGGGTTTGAACTCGCCACCTCTGGCATATGGGACCGGCACCCTACTCCTTGAGCCACAGGTGCCGCCCTTGTCTCTTTCTCTTAAAAAATATTTTTTTTTTTTTTTTTGTAGAGACGAAGTCTCACTTTATGGCCCTTGGTAGAGTGCCATGGCCTCACACAGCTCACAGCAACCTCCAACTCCTGGGCTTAAGCGATTCTCTTGCCTCAGCCTCCCGAGTAGCTGGGACTACAGGCGCCCGCCACAACGCCCGGCTATTTTTTGGTTGCAGTTTGGCCGGGGCCGGGCTTGAACCCGTCACCCTTGGTATATGGGGCCGGCACCTTACCGACTGAGCCACAGGCGCCGCCCCTTAAAAAATATTTTTAATGGGGCTTAAAATTGGGTATATAAATCAAGAATACTGGAAAGAGATATTATTTTAATACTCGACTGAAAAAGGTAGAATTATGATACTGGAGCTTATTTTAATATTGATCCTGAGGTCTGATGTCATTACTACTGACATTTCAAATCCTAGCTATATTTGGCTAACTGGACAGATGATTTTGCTGGTTACTGTATATATTAAACACAAAGCAAAAAAGAACAGGAAAGTGAGGTAAATCTTCATTGCCCACTCCTACTAGAATGCCAAGGGCTCTGCAGATACTAAATGACCAACAAGAGCCTCATGCCTCTATTTTTAAAGGTGACAACTAGAAAAGGGGAAGGCATGAACTTAAGGTTTTCTTTTTTTTTTTTTATTAAATCATAGCTGTGTACATTGATAAGATCGTGGGGCATCATTCACTAGCTTCACAGACCGTTTACCAAGTTTCACATATACCCTTGTAAGATGCACCGCTGGTGTAATCCCACCAATCCCCTTCTCTCTACCCACCTCCCCCCACCCTCCCCTCCCTTTCCCCCTGCCCCCTATTCTTAGGTTGTAACTGGGTTATAGCTTTCATGTGAAAACCCTAAATTAGTTTCATAGTAGGGCTGAGTACATTGGGTACTTTTTCTTCCATTCTTGAGATACTTTACTAAGAATATGCTCCATCCATGTAAACATGAAAGAGGTAAAGTCTCCATCTTTCTTTAAGGCTGCATAATATTCCATGGTGTACATGTACCACAATTTATTAATCCATTCATGGATCGATGGGCACTTGGGCTTCTTCCATGACTCTTTAATCATCAGAGAAATGCAAATCAAAACTACTTTGAGATACCATCTAACTCCAGTGAGACTAGCCTATATCACAAAATCCCAAGACCAGAGATGTTGGCGCGGATGTGGAGAAAAGGGAACACTTTTGCACTGCTGGTGGGAATGCAAATTAATACATTCCTTTTGGAAAGAGATATGGAGAACACTTAGAGATCTAAAAATAGATCTGCCATTCCATCCTGTAATCCCTCTACTGGGCATATACCCAGAAGACCAAAAAGCACATCATAACAAAGATATTTGTACCAGAATGTTTATTGCAGCTCAATTCATAATTGCTAAGTCATGGAAGATTTTCTAACAAGTTAGAAACATGTAGATGTAGTCAATGGCAAGGATCGAAATGCTCTCAGCCTCCCCAGCTTACATATTCTTCTTAAGTCTCTTGAGGTTGAATTTTCTTGTCTCTGAAATACTCTCTTTTCCCCAAATGCTTACAGTCACATGGGTCTTAGCTCTGTGTATGATACCTACACCCAATTCTGAACTACACTGCAAAGAAAAAAATCCTTCCCCACATTTTTCTCTTGCGCAACCTGTTTACACAATTTTCCTAATAATCACCAGTAGCATGAAGTCAGCCTGTCCAGCTCATCTCCTTCTTAGCCAGTTGACAATTGCTGTAGTTTGAATGTGTCCCCCAAAGTTTGTGTGTTGGAAACCTAATCCCCAATGTAAAAGTGTTGATAAGTGGGACCTTTAAGAGGTGATTAGGTCAGAAAGGCTCTGCCCTCATAAATGGATTAATGTCACTATTATAGGAGTGGGTTTGTTATAAAAGTAAATTTGGCCCTCTCTTCCTCTCTCTTGACCTCTCTTCACCTTTCTCCCTTGGCAGGACACAGCAAGAAGGCCCTTGCCAGATGCACGTCCCTTAATCTTGGACTTCCCAGTCTTCAGGGCAATGAACCAATAAATTTTGGTTCATTAACAATTACCCAGTGTCAGGATTCTGTTACAGCAGCATGAAAGAGTCTGAGACAATGGCAGGCAAATTAATTAACCACTCCATGCCTCAATTATCTCATCTTACAAGTCAAAGTAACAATAGTTCCTACTTCATAATGTTTTATGAAGATAAACTAAATAATTCCTCTTTGAAACAGGTTTGGGGCACATATCAAGTAATAAATGTTTGCAATTATTATTCCTAAGGACTCTGAAGGGTTTGTTCATATGCGCACATACATAACCACTTGCTGAATCACAGAAATGCCATTTTCAATGGATATATCATGATTATTCTAAAACCAGCAGGTTACTTCCATGTTCTTTGTCCATGTCTTCTCTTAGTAGTGTGGTGGCCCTGCAATCACTTCCACTGAAGTTCCTTGGACAGGCCAGACATTGTGAGTCACTTGCCTCACTTATAGCATCTCTGTCAAATAGTCAATGAGTTCATGGACATCACAGCTGAATCCAAAGACGTGTGTCTTTGAATGATAAAATCCATCAAATCATATGATGGGATCATCAACTGTATACACATGAATGAATTTGTGGCCTTTCCCTAAATCACGAATTTAAAATCTTTTTGCAAATCCTTGATAAATGGGCCAAGTTCAGGATATGTGTCCTTTTCAATAAAACTTGCATCTGTTTCTTGTAATTCATTAAGTGGCAAAATGCCATTCTACTGGTTCTATGCACCTATTGTTTAACTTGGCTCTGTTTTCAGCAGTCTGAATAGTAGTCCCTTAGCTAGACAATGTGTTTATTCATGTAGCTATAGCTGTTCTGTTATTATAAATGTGTGTTTGAAACAGACATAATGTCTGCAAGAAACAAAAACATCCAAAAGAAAAAGAAATTAAGGATATATCATTTTTTTCTTAATGCTCTCTGCTTCCTACACAAATATTGAACACATCATACTCCTCAGAACATCTTCACAGAAGACTTCAAAGAGTAGAGGACTATCCCAAGATTGAATCTAAGTGGACAAGCTTCAATTCTGCACTGGCCAGCATTGATAGGACTCCATAAAATGCCCTCTCCTACAGAAGACAGAACATTGCCTCTATTCATCTTACAATGCTAAAATTGCCTGCATGACTCCTCCTGTTTAAATAAAATGAAGCTTTGTTATAACTTTTAGTATAGCATCATATAATTCAAGGCATCATTTCATAGTGTAGGGAGCCAACAATTTTGAATGGCAGGATAGAAAGCAATTGGGAAGAACTTCTTGTGAAATGTTTTAGCAGAGATGGAGAAGGGTTCTTGAGTCTACCTGATGAGGGCTCAACATGAGAAAACTGAATGGCTGTTCTTAAGAGATGAGCCTTTAGCTAAGTGACCTCTTGTGTCTCTGCAAGCTCTAGTGTTGAATGATTTCATACTTATAATATGACTGTTTTTAAAATGTATTGTGGTGACCAGATTTGCTAAAAAGATAACTTGAAGGAAATCTGAGTAATGAAGGAAGCTGCCTGTCAATTATAACTCAATTCAATAGGTAAAACAGAAAGAGGTCTCTTGAGAAATGGTTGGCCACAGGGTACAACACCTCATCAAATTTCTAGCTGGTGAAACCCTCTTGCTTTGCTGAGAAGGTCTCATTTGCTGAGCTTTCACAGATGGAGAAACACGGACTCAGCAGGTTGCAAAGCCAATTGGCAGTTTCAATCGTGTCACTTACAAGAAGAATTTGATAACCAATTCAGAAATGAATTGTGCTGCTTTCCTCTCTTGATTACCATGCCTTACCAAATCCATTCTGACTGTTCCAAGTGTGTGGTCTCAAGGCATATTTGTTGTGGAACTTAAATATTGAGTTCTTTCCAGATAGCAAAACTCTGAGGTTTGGGGGGAGGTAAGGGAGAGAAAATCCAATGACTTGCCTTTCATTCAGTAATAAAAATTATCCTTCTAGCAAGAAGAACCTAGGAACACAGCCTATGTTGAATGAATTTTAGTTGCACATTTCAAAACTTACAGAATAATAACTACACTGATATTTATGAACCTTATCAAATATATGTCAATAAAATGAAAACGAACACAGGATGAGCAAGTAAAAACATCCTGTTACAAAGCCTGGACCTAATACAACCATTTCTTAACTAAGTTAATTAATATTTCTAAACCTTGACTTTCTCATCTATTTAATGATTATTATTCTGTATGTTCAGAAATAGGCAACTAAAATTTATTCAACATAGGCTGTGTTCCTATCATGATCAATCTGACACCACACACTTCTCAGGGAAGTTATGATGGTCAAAGAAGTGACCATTCCCTTCCAAGTACATTTTAGCAACATACATGAAATGTTTTTAAAACAGAAATGTGTTTCTCAATGGAAGGTAATGAGAAAATTCAAAGTCAGAGAAGTTAAATGACTTGCATAAAACTGGTAGCTAATTAGCCATGGGGCTGGGAGTCAGAGTTAGCCATCTTTATTTGTTATACAGATGTATTTTCACCCTAGATCCTGTTACCTGTCCAATTTCTCTTTACGAACAAATTATGAAACCAAGATAGAAACTTCAAAAGACGTGCTTTAGAAATAAGCATCATGCTCAGGCCTTTACCACCTAAAGACAACTGAAAAGGTTTAATATCAAAATGTGGTCATCTTCTAACTAAAAGAACAGAATATTCTGCTTTGAAACCAATGTTTGGAAAACATGTACACTCAGCCCTAGGTTGTCCTTCTGTAGGTGACATGTACTCCCCCTTTCCAAATCATCCACCAAAGAGGCATATGAATTTCTGCCCACACCCCTCTCTATTCAACCCCCTTGTCTAGCATAGAACACAGCCAGCTCAGCTTCAAGTCGTGTGAGGGACTCTTCTTTATACAGGTTTGTGCTTGAGATTTGTTCTTAAAATATGCAGAATTACTGATGACTACATGTTCTTACATCATTTCCTGGCAAGTAGATTGCAAATGCCCTTACCATCCCTTCAGGGTTTCTTCTTATATTAAGGTAATACAATGGTTATCTTAGCCCCCATTTCCGTATTTAACCAGACATTTGTTCCACTAGAGATATTCATGGAAAACCTGTTATATGCCAGTCACTGTTCAGTGTCCAAGCAATCACAGTGGGGAAATGAGCAGAATGAAAAGAATACGTTTTTAAGACCCCTCAACACCAGCAGCAACAAACCCATTAACAACATGGAAATTGCTGACCATGTAATTTACATCCATGATTACCTGCATGATTAACTGAGATACAACTTGCACAACATAGTTCATTTCCAGCACATGGGAACCTGAGATGTCTCTTCATATGAATGAGGGACATCTATCTCATGCTCTTAACAAAAGGAGGATAGGAAGAAGGAAAGAATAAATTGACCCTTTTATTAGTCATTTTCCAATTCCAGTCTAACTTTAGTTTTCTTTTCATTTAAGTTCCCATCTTTTAAGCTACTGAGCCAAATCAACTCACAGCACCCAACCCTGTAAAATGCAGAGACAAGTATCTCTAGGGGGGGGTCCCTTACACTTCCTGCAAACCATGCATACCCTGCTTATACCCTGGGCAACATAATGCTTTACTCACTCAACTCTTTTGCTGATGTCTTTACATACAGCCAGGCATTTACCACCTGGTATTTCTGTAATTTGTTTTTCTTCCAAAATCTCATTTCTCTATACTTCTTTTAATTAAAATTTATCATGTTTGCAAGTGAAAACCTCTGCAATTTATCAAGATTGTTCTAAATTCTAGTGATAACTCTATAAACTCTCAAATCTAGAAAGAAACTTGAAGGTAGTGAGTCTGACCAACCCTCTTCTACTAGAGAGGAAGAAAAGGAGATTCAGAGGCATAAAAGGGCACTTCTAAGAATATATTATGTCTTAGTTAAGCTCTTAGCATGAAACAGAATTTATCTCAGATGATTCAACCAAAGAAACTTGAATAAAGAAACTACTTATAAAACAGTGGACAGGGTTAAGGGAAAACAGTGGGTACTGAGACACCAAAGAACCAGCAAAAGCAGAAATTCCTTATCCTTCTAGACTAAAAGAGAAGGATAGAAAAAAATAACCAGAGCCCAGCAAAAGCAGGAAAAGAGGAGGAGCCATCAGACTGGAGCTGCTATCAGGGAAGGACACAACCACAGTTCTTGATGAAAGCGGGGATGAACCACAGATATGCCTTGATCGCTGTCTTCTCACTCTCCCTTCTCCAGGGGCCTATGGCCAGAAGACAGGGCAGGCAGGAGACCTTCTCCAGGCATGAAGCTGAGCAGCGAGCAGCGAGAGGATAGGGAGTAGACCTGGAGGAGCAAAGGGAAAATAACCAACAGATACAGCAAATTCTGTCATGCAGCCTTAATGTGCATCTCTGTTCTAACCACTGTTGGTCTCATTATGCAGACTTCTTGAAAGGAAAATGAAGGAAAAGTAAATGGAACAAAGGCAAGTAAAAACAGGGCAGAATTCTCCTATGCCAGATACCAAACCAAGTATGATAACGGGTCACAAATAATAAAAGTACAGCCCCATAAAAAAGAGGGCAAAAGACATGAACCAGAAAGTTCTCAAAAACAGATAGACTAATGGCCAATAAAGATATGAAAAATGATCAATGTCTCTCATCATCTGGAAAAATACAAATCAAAACCACAATGAAGTATCACCTAACTCCAGTGAGAATGGCTTTTATCAAAAAATCCCAAAACAACAGATATTGGCATGGATAAGGAGACAAAGGAACACTCATACACTGGTGGTGGGACTGCAAACTGGTACAACATCTATGAAAAGTAGTATGGAGACACCTCAAAGAACTAAAGGTAGACCTACCATTCGATACAGCAATCCCACTATTGGGTATTTACCCAAGGGAAAAAAAGTGATTTTATCAGAAAGACACTTGCTCTTGAATGTTTATTGCAGTACAATTCACATTCGTAAAAATATGGAATCAACCCAAGTGTCCATCAATACATGAGTGGATTAATAAAATGTGATATATATATATATATATATATATATACACACACACACACCATGGAGTACTACTCAACCATAAAAAAAATGGTGAAGTAATATCTTTGCAACAGCCTGGATGGAACCAGAAACCCTTCTTCCAAGTGAAGTTTCGCAAGAACGGAAAAAGAAACACCACATGTATTCACTATTAAACTGGAGCTAATTGATCAATACCCATGCGCATGTTTGGTAGTAAAACTCAGTGGAAAGCATGCAGCTTGGAGGGAGCAGGTGGTGAGGGGTAAATTCCCACCCAACAGGTACAATACACACTATCCAGTGATGGGCACACTTAGAATTTTGACTCCTGCTGTACAAAAGCAATTCATGTAACCAAAAAATTGTGCCCCTGTAATATTCTGGAATCATAAATAAATACACAAACAAACAAATGATGGCAGTGTGCTTGCTACATACATCACTACCTTATACAGTGTTTTGCCTATGCCAGGCTCACTCTCGGCACTTTATATACACTAACTCATTTAATCTGCAGCCTTGTTTTACAGATGAGGAAAGTGAGGACTAGAGTAAGCAGAATTACCCCATCCTTTGGCTGCAGAGGTCACGCTTTCAACTCTCTTCCACATTGCCTCTAGAAGTAGAGGTCCCTCAGGGAGTTCATTATGTATTTGAGGAATGAGTAACACTAATGCATGGGAGTTCAACAATTACAAATTGTATCATTACAAGCCGGAATGAGAGTGAATCCTGGGATGGGGGATTCAGCTTGGGCTGGAGCAACCAGGGAAGGACCAGGGTGGCTCTTAAATAGCTCTGAACCCAGAAACAGCTCCAGACAACAGCAATGCCAACTGAGCTAGAGCCAGGAGCAGAGCTCAGGACTACTAATTCTCCAAACAAGGTTCACTAGTTCCCTTGCCCTTGACAGTTCTCTTTTCAGGGCTCCACAGAAGAGATCTTAGGAGCAGGGTTCTAATTGGCAGATCTTCTGCCTCACCCAAAAGAATCTCCAGGGGTCATCTTGGCTAGCCTTCTGCCTTTAGCCCAGGAAATATTACGTACTCTTTTGTCAAATGAAGCAACACTTCTGCGCTCATTTTCTAGACCCTATGGGAAGGCCAACAACCAATGATCTTTAAGGAACTGAACATAGATTTGTAAGTCTATGCACAGGAAAACCTTCAAACACTAGAATATAAGTAAAGTAAGATGGCCAGAGGTACCCTTAGGAGGTGGCTGAGAGGTGGCTTTATGAAGAGTGAAGAAATCAACTATTTAAACTAGATTGGCTAATCAGATCTCTTAAGAATTGTTAGAATATCTATATGTTTTAAGGGAAAGTTCCAACTGCATATGGACCAAGATTCAAGATGCAGTTCACTCTACTTGAATCTCACAGTCATTCCATGAAGTTTGTAACTGAGCACGAAGCTCCACAATCAAATGCATGGCAGTGAAGCATTGGGATTTATTGGTGAGATAATGTGATATAAACAAAGAGGATAGTAAGGAAGGGTGGGTGCAGGGCTTGGTGGAAAGCTATTTACTAGGGGTGAACAGGTACATGGCAGAGTTGGAAGTGGGCTTGGTTAACATCAGAGGTTCAATTAGGCAAGTAAACCATGGTGATCAAGGAGACTCAGCTGTGGTTTAGGCATGCATTTAGTACTTTATATCTGAGCCAAAGAGGCAAAAAGGACCATGGCAATGGGAAATACGTGTACATGACTAGTGTATGTAGGAGTTTACACAAATAATTCACAATGCAGATAGTCTACCCCTAGATAACTGAGACTTGCCTATACAGACAAAAAAGTTCAAAAGGCATGCTACATAGATGGTGTTTTATGTCTTCTGAGTTTGTACTTTGACCCAGGGTCTAACTTTTTTTCATCAGAAGTAAATCACTACTGATATTTCATTCTTAGTCACAACTGTTAAATCTTATTCTATGTTCTTGAAAAATCCTTGGTTTGGCAAACAAGAATTGGCAGATACAAAAGAAAAGAATGACTAACCTTTTATATTCTGCCTTTGTCTGTATTCCAATCACTCTTGAATATAATTTAGATTCTGAGGTAGGTGATTTTATTTATTTTTTTGTAGATGATTTTATTTATGCTCCTGTCTCTGAGAAGTGTGAAATATTTAATAAAAATTTGGTTTTGTTCTAGGATCAAAGCAAATAATTTTCTTTACATTGTGTATGCATTTTTGACCTTAAGGAATAGACATCACAGTTGGTTTTATGCTGTTGCAATGTGGTTTTCAATTAGGTTTCTGTTATGTTTCACAAACAGAAATATCAGCCTATATCTAATTTAATGCCTATAAATTTCCACAGGTGGTCACAGAATACTGTAAAGGCTAGTGAATAAAGATTTTGCTGCATGTTTTCCAATTTGTGACTTAAATTCTGTTTCTACCACATTCTTTTTTATTAAAAATTTCCATTGACGATTTTTTCCCAGAGAGTGTGATTATAAAATAATTCTCTCATTTTCACTAGGCAAACGGACATCTAATTTGAAACAGCTTTTAGGTTAGGCAGCCAAGTTACAAATAGTTCAGCCACAACTGAATAAAGGCAATAGTGTTAGAATGGTCATCAAAAGTCAATCTCAAGACTAGTTTGATCCCAACGTATATCAGAAAATGAAAATTTCTAAGGATGGAGCAGGGGAACTCTGCTTCCAAGGAAGCCATGAAATCCCTTAGATGCCGGTCTGTGCTCACAAACACAGTCTTGCTCCCCTCCTTCTCAAGCCTGTGCCCATGTGGAGTACACCATTGGGTGCAGGATTTTAACAAAAGAGCATGGGGTTTAAAATAAGATTGACTTGAATTCAAATCCATCTCTGCTTCTTAACATGATGACATCTTGGGCAAATTATTTGACAAAAATAGAAAAAATATCTTCCTCTCTAAAGGACTTTCTCATTGCCCACAATGAGCTCAGTCTAGCAAAGAGACAGAGCCATAAACAAGCATTGATGCTGCAAAACAGTAAGAGCTAAAAGATGAGAGGACCAAAGGCAACAAGGAAGCCTTGTGCAAGGGTTTAGGAAGGCTATATAAGGGAAGGGACGCTTGGGCTGGGGCTGAGAAAGGTAAAAAGTGGAGACCATTCTTCTAAGTGAAATATCACAAGAATGGAAAAACAAATGCCACGTGTACCCACTGTTAACACTGGAATTGATTAACACGTACACATATGGAAACAACACTCATCAAATTCAAGTAAGTGCGGGGAATGGAGGAGGAAATGGGTACATTCACACCCGACAGGTGCAATGCACATTGTCTTGGTGATGGACACACTTATAACTTTGACACTTATAATATTACAAAAACAATTTATGTAACCAAAAGTTTGTACCCCCATAGTACTCTGAAATAAAATTAAAAATTAAAAAAAAAAAGGTATATAGTGGTTAAAAATCTCTGGAGTTTTCAATGAATTCTTGAGTACCAACTACCTCTCAACCATGGTTCTTTAGAGAACTGTTTTGAAAAGACTTTTTGGATGTGGCTAGGCTCAGTGGCCCAGCCATTAAGCCAGAAGCAGTTTCTCCAGGCAAGATCTCCAGGAGGACGTGGTTCTTCCCCAATTTATGGAATTCAGCTGGATTCCAGCATTACTTGCCCGGCATTCCAGTTCTCCCTGACACCCTGGCTAGCCTCCTCCTAGGGTCATGGGTCATCCTTCCAAATATTGGCAGAAATCCTGATAAGAACCAATTAATCCACTAGAATATCAACAGACACCTGGCTTTGGGTATTTCCTACCATAGCCTTTCCTCTTGCCAAGTTAGACCTCAGTGGACAATAGTCCCTGCCTGCATGGAACTGGAACCCAGGCCAAGTCTCAGATGCAGGGCACAGGACGCAGTAGTGCTGCCCACCCAGCAGGAGCCTGTCCTTCAGCCAGGTCTGCTACTCCAGCCCCTTGCTTCACACTGTCTTCCGATTCCTTCCCTTACCTGCCAGCTGCTGCTGGTAAGGATCCAATAGGCCTGCCCCACACCAATCTGCAATAGGACAGGAGTCAGTGTACTCTCCTTGACTCTGGATCCAAGTCTAACACAGGAGGAAGAATAACGCTAACGCCCCCTTCTGTCACGTGCCTCTGTGGATGGCCAGAGCTGAGGGCTCCAGGACGTCCAAGCCCACAAGGCAAATACACTTCGTCTTTCACAGGCCAGCCCTTCACACCTTGCACACAGCCATCGTGTCTTGAATCATCTCTTCTCAGGCATAAATCCCAAATGTTATGAGCACGCAAATTGGCACAAGTACAGTCCACACTGCATGGCTTTGCACAGGCTCAGAGGACTCAGCACATCCTTTCGGATGCTCCCTGCTGCTGCTCCCCCACCGTCAGCCGCCACCACACTTGTACCACCACACATGTCCACCACCACTCAGTCCATTGGAATCATCACCTTTAATACCACCAGAGAAGGCCTTTTCCTGTTTTGGCCCTAGACAGTCCCAAACCTCAACTTCTGGTAGAAAATTCTCCTGCATAGCTACCCCCATAACCATTTCTGCTAACTGGTCCCCTGGTTATGACTTGAGCTTCTCTTAATCTTCTATGTAGTCTGTGGCACTGGTCTCAGATCTATAATTTCATTCCCAGAATACCGGTACACTTTGTTCGCCACGTGGGGGAATATTCAGGCCTTTGTCTTCTGCTTTTGTTCTCGCCCTTCCTCTAAGGGATCCACTGCTATTTTCCAGCACCTCTCAACCTTAACTCAGAGACCCTTCGTCCTTTTCACATCCCCCTCTTTGCAGGAGCATGCTGCTGGTTACATGGGGATCAAAGCCTCTCCCTGGCTATGTTCATGGTTTCCATTTCCCCCCATCTCTGAGCTAAGCCTCAGCATAGAAGCTCTAATACCCAAGGGCTGGGAAGGCATTCCAGCCAGTGACGCTGCAGCCCTGACTTCAGTGTCAATGAATGGGAAGGCAGTGATGGGAAGGCTATGAGCTACCATTTAAACTGGGAGTTGGATCCAGTGGTTTTACACATTTCCTCTCCTTATTTTCCATTCCCTCTGGTTATAACTCTCAGCTGCTGGGGATAACCTCATAATAAGCCCCTTAAGAAAATTCTTAAAAACATTAGTCCAAGAAAATATTCACTTATTTCAACATTCATCTGTAACCCCCATGACAAGTGCTTTGCTTCCCTAGCTCTTTGATCCCCATTCACTTTCTATTTAGCTCCTTTCCTTTTGCAGGAAGCCCCCAGAATTCTGATACAGTCAGTGAAAAGAACCTCAATCCTAAGCCTGAATTTGCCATTGTTTGGCTTTAAGCAGGTTAAAAACCTTTCTGAGCCTGTTTCATCATATGTGCAATGGAGATGACAGCAGGGACACTGGGACTTGCTCTAACGAAGGTACCTCCATTCGTGCAGTATTTGGGGCTTTATAACTTGGCTTCCACTCTCTCTGCATCCAGAATAAGGAACACATGAACCATGTCTAGCATGGCAGCTCTCTTGGTAGGAAGGGAATAGAAGAGCAGGCACCAGCTGCAGTCACAAATCCAAGCTTCCTATTCTTACTGTCCAGCTGTGTTTAAAGATAGCTTTAACCACAATACCAGGGGCAAAAGATGCTCACAGGAGACTAGAGACTCCCTTTGAGTCAGAAGCTACCTACAAAGAAGGAAAGCAAAGCTCATATTCAACGAATTGAAGAAAATAAGCTAACAGTGGGCTGCATGCAGCTGGGACTGAAACACTGTCCAGGTGAAGCAAGAAGGAAGCATGCTACTCAGGAGAAGTCTTTTTTTTTTTTTTTTTGGTTTTTGGCCAGGACTGGGTTTGAACCTACCACCTCCAGCATATGGGACCGGCACCCTACCCCTTGAGCCATAGGCACCACCCTCAGGAGAAGTCTTTATGCTGCTTTCTAAAATGTATAACAGCCTCCTGAAGCATATTTCCTATAATTCTTCTCAAAGAGAGCCTCCTCTTTTTGTTTGAATAGATAATATCACTTTGTGTGATCAATATCATGGTTTTGAAACACTGTTGGTTGCTATGGTTACCTGATTGTGTGTGATTAAAAAGAGCGTGTATCATCTCCACGGATTGTTACCCTACTCCCAGCAGAATTTAGAAACTTTCTCGGGGTGCTGCAGGCTTTGATGACAGGCTTTTGGCAGTGGTTTGTTTTGTTTTTTCCCTTGCAGCATACTTCTCCTGGGATTGCCGAGGACAGGCTGGGTCATCTGAAACTCTTTTGCAGTGGTGGTAATGATCACACCCAGGTTTAACAGGAACACCTGGGGTGGAGGTAGGAGGTAAATCTAGTTTTCTGTGGGCAACCTAGATTATTGGGAGTGGCACCCCAGGCAGAAAGGTTCAGAGTGTTACCCACTGCACAGCCCTGATGTGAAAGTCTGGAGATCTGGTGCCTTTCCCTCTTCATTTTCCCAAAAATGTTCCAAATGATTATTGATAGAGTAAACGTAATAGAGCACCCAGGAGAGCAAAGACTCCCAAGGAGGGTCTGAAAGGCAGACTCCTTGCCATACACAATCTCTAAGGAGATTGCTGAGAAAATAAATTGCTAGCTCCTCTGCAGGTCCTGTTCGCTCCCAGTAACACAGCATCCATCCCAGATACGCCCACAAGCAGAAACATGAGATGGCGTTAGAACCGAAACAGCAGTAACAGTCTCAGGCAGGTTTTGCCCAGACTAGAGAGGGGTCGCCAGCACATTGTTATTCACCACACTGCCGATTGGGTTGTCAGATCTCCTGGGGTTTGTTGCTGTTGTTTGTTTCTTATTGGGAGTTTTTGTTAAATCTGGCCTGCCAATTAACCCCTATCTCAGCCCACAACCAAGGAAACATAAAAGAGAAAAGAAAAAAACTTCCTCCCTTTCCATTAGTAGCATGTGTCATATCTCTAGACAAAATAGAGAAAATTCATCTGAGATGAGAAAAAATACATACAAAATAAAACCAGCCCTCTAAGGAGACAGAGGGACCTGGCTTTAAGCAGGTCCAAAAAAGAAGCAAGTAAATAGGAATAACTTTCTAGAGAAAGGTATTTTCTCTTTTGCTTTGAGATCTCCCAAAGCCATAACTTTAATTGATAAGTTCTTGAAATTTCTTCACTGGAGTTGCTCCAATTCACAACACAGTGACATTGACATTTTACAAATCCAGTCCCAACTAAGTTAGATTAAGTGGGTATTCACTGTGGATATGGAAGAGGGTCTACACTGAGTATTAGTCAGTGTTAGAAAAACCCACAGTTCAAAAAGAGCAAAAGAGAGAGAATAAAAATGAGAGTTCACAGAAGTAAATAAATAATTAAAGATTGGAATTAAGACCTGGATTAAGATAAAGGTTGAATGTGTGAGGCAGGGTAGCCATCTGGAACTCACATTCCAGAGTCTTAAAAGTTTAAGCCAAAAGATGAGTTGATCTGCACATAGTTTTGCTGATCAGGCAGGAAATGGATTAGGCTGAGGCCACCTAAGAGAACACAGTTGGGTTCTGCAGACAAGATAGTTGTCCTTCCTGGAGTCTCCGATGTCCTAGCTCCCCAACTCTTCAGTCCATTTATGTGAGCATCCACTGTATCACTAAAGCAGTGATTATCCCTGTCTTGGAAAACTTCCTGACCAAACTAGGAAGAAAAGACATGCACATCTGAAATTATTAGAGACAAAACCAAGATAGCTATGAAACAGAAGGGGAGAAATACACATGGGCTTGAAGTGTCAGCAAATCTGATGGTGCAGGCAGAATTTGAGATTTGTCTTGATGGGTGTGAGAATGAGGAATTAAGGTATTTGGGGATGAGAAATAATGGGAAGGGGCAGAAATGAGGATATACCTCATCGGAGGAAAAGCAAGGAGCAGAGGCCAGTGCTGGGGTGCATGGAAGAGGAGCAGGTGAATCCCCTCCTGCTCCCCTTATCACCTCCATTCCTGCCTGCGACAAGTATCTGTAGGGAAGAGGTTACATACAGCTCCATGGCTTCCTCTACATGGTAGACAAACCCCCATTTAAATGCATGGAATTTGGGGGCTTCTCCAGGACTCCAATTCCAGAAATACAAATGGTGATGAAGGCTGGGATGCCATCAGACAGTTGGTCCTCTGATTTGAAGGCACTGCATCTCTCTGCAGGCAAAGGATCTACCTTCATAAACAAAATGGAGATTAGAAGAAGCTCTTATTTAGTGCCCAGATGCACTCTTCCACCCTCATGTTTGCTTTCTCTCCTTTCAGAACCCCAGGTCACAGTCTTTTTTGCCCAATTCTCCTGGCATAGGGAAAAATTTTTTGTGCTAAGGAGCATTTTATTTTTACAAGACTAAGGTTGAATGAAGAGGGCAATGCTTTGCTCAATGAATAACAAATTGTAGAATTTTAGATAATATTAGAGAAGATGCTAAGCTTATATAAAGTAGTCCATTGTCTACTTTATACAAGGTACATGGGAGGTCCCTTGTCTCAGACCCTCTTTGGCACTTAGATCTGTCATCAACTATGGAAAAAAGAAATGGTATCATGCTATCCATCAAGGCTCCTAATTTGTGTGTTTCTTTATGCTACCATCCACAGGCCAAGAAATCAAGAAGTCTTCCACATACTAGGAGTTCATTCTGGGTAATAGCCATTACCCAGCTTTGAAAGATCTTTTTATTTTTATTTAACAAATCTTAATGGAATGCTTCCTATGTGCTGTCTCATTTGTTTAACACTTGATAGGATAAAAAAGAGAGGACAAGAGTGAACAAGCAAAAGAACAAAGGGAAGAGAGATACAGAGATAGAGAAAGAGACACAGGCAGAGAGAACTGCCAAGCAGCAAGTGTTCCAACCTGAAGCACATAAGAAGTCCTGGGGAGCCTCTGGATATGCACACTCCTGACCTCATCATCCAAAAGTTCTGATTCAGTGCATCTGGGGTTAAGCACTTGCATCAGTGTTTTTAAGAACTGACCTAATTAGTTCAGGTATAGGTGGTCCCCGGCCACACTGAGAATCATTGCATAAAACAAGAACAGGATGTGGAGGTCAAGAATAAGAAGCCTCAAGTGCAACCAAGCAGGCTGAGGCTACACATTGGTTAACCAAAAATCACAGAGGGCTCAGTGGGCCATGCCCAGGTCTACCAGCTGATAGCAACACAGGGCCACATGTGTGTTTTCCCCACATTTACAAAATAGTACATTTGGAAGCCACAAGAAAAAGCTCCATTAGCCAGGAAGGCAAAATCAAAATGGCTGCAAGGGGCATGGTTGACAACACTGAAGTTGTCATGGCAACAACAATCGACATGAGCACTGAGCTAAGAAAGCTGTCAAGAAGAAAGAGGAGATGGAAAGCCCTGTTAAAGATCATGCCAGGTAACGAATTTTTTTTTTTTAATGCCAGATGACTTACAAAGGGCTGCTCCATCTAGGTTAACCCATGTTATATCCCAAATAGCTGTGAAGAAGTCAAGAGGAAAGAGGATGAATTCCTTCCAAGAACTGGCCTGCAGGAAATAGATTGGTGCAAAGTTTACTCATGAAGTATTATTTGCCCTTTTGTGTTTTTCCAATTTGTTTCCAGTATTTTTAATATTGGAGACTCCACCAACTGCTTAATGGATCAATCAAAAACAAACTCAAACACATACTCATATATAAAGTTAATAAAGACAACTCAAAAAAAATGACCACTACAGAATTTTATTTAATTAAAAACATTATACATGTTGTTGCATTTTCATGGAAAATATTGAGTTTTAAAACACCAGAAGTGTTAGTTTTCAAAAACCTTCATGTACCCTGTTCTGCCCGCTGCTGCTTTTCTCTGTCCATGGCATTAACTATGTGTTTGTAAGGAACTGTAACTTCCTAGAAGGTCATGCCTACACATCTGGAGTGAGCCATCATCTTGACAACAGTTCCGTAGAGTTAACTCAGACCTGGCAGCTTCAGCTTCCTTGCAAACCACTGAAAGAAGCCAGTCGAAAAAGCCCAAAGCACATGTCAACACCAGTTCGTACAATCAAGTACTGCCATGACCTTATCCAGTATCCAAGCCAGCAAGCAAGTGACCTTGTGTTTTACTGGTTATATTAGTGTCCTGAGCTCCTCCAAGAACTTCCCGGGATCAATGGTGGGAAGACACTGCCATATAGTGTTTATATTCAAACCACCCCAAATACACAAAAGCACATGTAGACCCATGCATGATACTATCAAATTTTTAAAAAATACATATGCCTCAATGAATCCACAAGAATTAAAAAAAAATACATATTGGTACAATATGACCTTTGGAATCACTGGCTAAAACAAAGCAGTGTGAGATTTTTTGTTGTTGTTTTTTTTTTAAGTCTTGATGTAATTGTACATTTGTCTAAAAATAAAATCCACAGCATTGGATTCAAAAAGATCGTTTCAGCTATAAACATCTCACACATAAATACAAGGAGTATATACTAGAGTTCTCTCCTATGTTCCCCTCCTTCCCTTTCTTTGGACTGCACTGTTCCCTAACTTAATTCCTTGACCCACATCATAATGCTCTGTCCCCATATTGATCCTGAAAGTTGCTTTTAGTAAAAATGGATCCAATGTGACAGAAATGTCTGGCTCTGTTTTGCTGTTCCTTTGCTTTAAATTGTAGTACACTTAAATTGGGTTCTGCATCCAGCTTTATATAAAAGAGAGATGAATTCCCCCCAATACACAAACAAATAAAAATAGCTGAATAGCAAAAAAAAAAAAAAAAGAAGAAGAAGAAGAAGTTACAGTTGCCTCAGCTCTTAGAATTTGGAATATGGTCTCTCTTCTTCATAATGGTCTCTCAGTTGACGGTAATAAAATAAGGTTGAAATTGCTTTTCACATTCTGGCTCTGTTGGGGGCATTTTCACATAGACCCCTGTTGTAAGAAGGCTTCTTTTCTTTAGCTGCCAAACACAAAAAAGCCACAGTAATTATTATTGAAGAATACAGAAGCCATTGCTAACCATAATAGGACACAACAAATATTGGGTTCCTACCCCATTGAAAATGAATGTTCACAACATACAGAATTGTAAACCCCAGGAGATTTCCTTGATTTGGCTATTAAAATTCAATTTAGATAAATAACTGCAATTTTGATGTCAAATAGCAACCATGCGTGTTGACTGGAAGATAGGAGAAAGAGACTTTGAGAAAACTTCACCATGCACACCCAGAATGCCTATGATAATTGACCAGATCTTATGAGGGAAGGAATAAGCTTGATAAACTAACAAACTTTAGATCTTCTGTTTGAGAGCTGTGTTTCTCATTCTTGTTATTTGCATGTCTTTTATTACTTTTATCTCCCTGCCTTAGCTCCCAGTATTTATCACCTTATTAAAATGAGATCAAGTCTGAGTGGTAGCTTGCAGCAAATGACGTAGGAAGAAGCTACAGAAACAAACACTGCTGTCAGGTTGAGTCGAGGATCTTGGAATAGAGTGTAGGTGAAAGACAGCAAGAAAGCAGAGAGGGGAGAGACAGAAACAAATAAAAAAGAGGAGGAGGAGGGGAGAGGGAGAAAGGGAGGGAATGAGGAAGACAAGAGAGAAGTGGGAAGGAGAGTTTGTGATGGCAAAGCCAGCTGTAGGCAGAAAGGAACCCTGGCGGGAGACCTGACTCTGCACCTCCAGCTCTTCCAACAACAACTTTAGGAAATAAAGACAGGCTTTTATTTACTGGGCTGGAGTTGGGGCTAGACGTGCCAGCCCTGCAGACTGGGTAATGCGGACGGGTGAATCTGCACTACTATGAGCAGCTACAGCTCAGACAAGGAAGGCACAAGGTGGCACCAAGAAGTGACTTCCAGGTGAAGCAGAGGGACCTTTAGGAGGAGACTAAAGTCTGTACAGGTGGTCCTCTCTAGCAACATCTCATCCAACCCAAACTTAAGTTTCAGATTTGGTAACGGCTATACAATTGTCATGAAGGTAAAGACTGAAACAGCTGCCCCATATTGTTCAAATGGTGACTCAGACTGAAACCCTGTTCAGAAACACACAACAATTCAATGTCAAACACACTCATCTAAAGTCTTAGTCATTCTGAAACCTCAAAGGCCAATGCCTGAGTCCCAGCATGTTCTTTACCCCTGTCCTTCCTCCTCTCCATTTATTGCTTCATCTCAAGAAAACCAAACTCCACACCATCATGTGGTCAGTGGATGCCACTGAAGGTATCCCCCCCAATCACGGTGCACTGTCAGCATCACACTCACCATTTTGCTCAAAGAAACAGCTGTGAGGAGAAAGCTGTAAAAAAACAATCCTGAACTAACTGCTGCAAGGATCCAGAGGAGGGAATCGGAATCCGGACATGGTTCTGGGTCTGCAACAAAAAAGGCAGAGCGCCCCTGAGACAGCCTCAACCTTAGGGCTCTACTCCTCCAACTGGTGTCAAAAGGAAGAAGTTAGAGCTTCCAGACCTTGGGGCCCACAGGTCAATCTAGTTATTTGAGACTACTTCCCCAGGAGTACCACGCCATATGTGTATCAAAGGGACAGGCCCAACTTCGTGGTGGTTACCACCCCAGAGTAAGTGTCCACCCTGCCAGGAGAAAAAACACCTCCCCCAACTCATTTTATTTTATGCAGTCACAATGTTGTTTAGATCCCTACCCATAAAATAAGCAAGACTACTATGTGGTAGAGATCACGTAGAGAGAATTTCCACAGTCCTAAAAATGACCCACCTGAAAGGAAGGAGTAAAGCTGTTTTTAAGCAAAGAAGACAGCAATGCAAAAGGTGTCAAATTAGTGAAATGGCTTTGCTCACCAATGACATAAATCTGGGTTCCGTTCCCCACACCCATGTAGTAGGGTGGTGGGTACATGAGCTCCACCTTGCAGATGTAGAGACCCATGTCCATGGCCCTCAGCCCTTGGATGGTCAGGTTCACTTTGTTTCCACTGGAGGTGCCAGTGCAGATGGAATCATCTAGGAAGTTCAACTCGTCCCCCGTCATGTACACAGCACAGACTTCAGTCACCTCATCATTGGCCTGCCGCAGCACTGTCACTCGGACCTCAGCAGCTTTGCCTGAAGGCTCATATTCACACACAAAGTTGGCAACACCCCGATTGCTGGCCAGGACCACTTTAGGCTGGGCCACGTGCATTGCTGACATGGAAAAGCCAAAGGAAACTCATTGAATTTATGCTCATCTGTAGCCAGGCCCACCCAAGACCTCTGGCCAGGAAAGACTTATCCCTGAGGAGCCTTCTCCATCTCTTCTGAATCTCTTCAAGAAATCCATCACCCTTACTGCTCTTCTGTTCTTCTCAGCCTCCCCTGCATCTTTCAACCACCTTCTAGCTACTCTTCATAAAGAAGTTTCCTTATTGGGAAATAGTTTCATCAAGACAGTTGGTTGTAGCAGGAAGAACACTGACATAGCAAACAGAAGACCTGGATCTACCATGAAATATGGGTTTGGGGCAAGTTATGCCCTCCCCAGGGCCTTCACACATATAGTAAGAGAGGATCAGAAGAGATGCTATCAAACTGCCTTCCCCTCTGGTATCCTAAGGTTACAATAAGACTACGGAACTATAGCTTAGGAACTATAATGAGTAGTAGGGAGAATTCTAGTGGCTGAGGTACAGAACCTCGCCTTATCTCTCAAAGCACACCTGAAAAACCTCTACCTACATATTTCACTGGGCCCTATACCTCTATCACCCAGGAGTAGCTAAGCCTTGGTACACTGGACAAGCCACCCACTTCCCCAGTATCATTGTTGTAGAGTGGGACACACTTTAGAAGAAGAAAGCCACAGAGCTGAGGGCACCAGGTCGTTTCCTCTCTAGGTTGAGGCAACCCTGCTGTTAACTTCTGTGGGCTTCCCCTGCCACTGCCAACACCTCTGCCTCCCTGCCCTTCCTCTCTCCTTCATCTGAATGCTCCTGTACTCCTTCGTTTTGTCTTTCCCTCTGGCTTCTACCAGATAAAGGAGGCTGGCTCTTCATACAAAGAGGCTTGTGTCATCTAAAAAATGGTGGCTTCGTGTCAAATTATCTTCCTGTAACTAACCTGGCCCCCTCTAGTTTGTCTTACAAGTGAAACCCAAAACTTGTATTGAATGATGTCACTCATATGTAGCAATCCTTTGATGCTTTACTAACACTGATCACAAAAACAAATGAATAACTTTAATGTCCTCCCTAATTCCAGTCTGAGTTTCCAGGATAGTCCATCCTGCTTATATGTCACCCTATAGTAGAGACACTAGTCCCTTACACCAAGCACCTGTATTGGACAACATCTGTCTTCAGGAGAGAGAACAATATGGCAGCAGTCATTGTCTGAGCTATCCCAGAAGTTCTGACTGGCTAGATCCAATCTCCTTTCCCAACCCTCATCTTTTCCTATTTGGCAATGTCCTCTGAGCACCCTTTGCACTTTGTTAAGTCCACTGTGTTACTAAATGAAATTTTGTCTTGTATTAAAATTGTTGTGGGCTGATCATATTTCCTCCCTCTTCTGTCTCTGGCTCATGAGAGTAGTAGTTGTATCTTGCCCAAATTAGCACTTAATAATCTTTATTTTATTGACGCTAAGCCTAAAGAGTACTAAATGTCCCACCCCACCCCCAGGTGAGCTCACATGTATCATCACCAAATCTCGTCTCACTCAATTTTCCAGCATCCATCGTGGAAGGTTCCTAGTTACAAGTTGATATAAATTTCCTCTGGGAAATTTGAATGCTTCTAAGGGTATTTAATTTTTATATATTCAATATAAGAAAATTATATGAGTATTTCTTCAGTAAAAATTAAATCATTAAACATCTTTTGAGCAACTATACTTATTACAAACTACATGGTTTCTTAACCAAAAAGTTCTAGAGAGAGATAAGGTGGAAGAGCATTCGGGGGAAATACTCATCATTTCCAGCCACGTAACATTCCTGGTATCAACCTCTAAAGAGCTTTGTTTCAACTGAACACCATGGATCAGCATCTGAAACCCATAGATAGATCAGGCAACAATTATCTTATGCCAAACAGACTGATGACTTTCTTTCTTCCTTCCTTCCTTTCTTTCTTCTTCTTTTATTTTTGTTTTGCAATTTCAAACAATTTCACTTTAAAATAATTAGCCAGCTAATTTATAGAATTGATTAAGCAGAATTTAAACCTTGAATTGAGTAAATAAAGCATGCTTCCCATGATTTGCTTCAATTTTAAACAAGCTGCATAATTAGTTTATAAAATTAATAAGTTAGAGGACCTTAAAACCTTGAATTGTATAGCAAAGAAATTCTTCCCGTGATTTTCTTAAGTCAATTTTTTAAAGGGAAATTTTGAAACCACACTGCTACCCAAACTTGAATGTAATAGGGCTATCCTTTCCATCTTAAATCACTTAACTTCTTACAATCCTATAGAAGTGTCTGAAATTACCATGTCTCCCAAACCAACTCACCTCCTCCATTAAGTTGCTATTAAATATCTGCTTATTTGCTGCTACCCAGGTGCCCTCTGCTTGCCTTGGAATACAAAGCCAACCAACCCAAGAGATTGGACTTTTACCTTTAACTTCTGGCCTTGCTATAAATCACTGCCCTTGACTGCTCTATGAAATGAAACCAGGGTGGGAGAAACACCTCCTCCACCTTCATGCTCCCAAAGTCTCACTCACCTTTGGTGAAGACAGGAATGAAGAGAAGAGAAAACAGGATGATGCAGGACCAAGTCCTGGAAGCCAGGTCTAGCACTGCCTCTTGCCTCTGGAATCCAAGGCAAGCCATGGCCTTATGGGAACAGTGTTCAGGTCTTTAGGAAGCAGAGTGAAACCTTTCTGGATCTTGAAGCTTTGAAATATGTTTGAACCCACACAGAATCAAGGACTTTATATAGACAACTTTGATCCCGGGCATGTACTGCTCATGTGCGCGCACAGAAGGCAGCAGAATAGAAAGCCTTTTTTGTTTTGGTTTTTACGAGAAAGGAAGCCGTGGGTTTAGCTTTTACGTCGAAAAGACAACCTCAAATACTCAAAGTAAAACTGTACATAACAAGACATCTGTGGATGGAAAATGTACTCAATTTGAAACAAAAGTTTTGTGTTCACTTTGAGGATCTGGATAACTAAGTGGAGACTTGGAGAATTTCCTGGAGTGCAGGGGTCCTCCTAAGTCCCTATTTTATCCAATGGTCTGGGCATTTGCCACCAATTCATTTCATTGACATCTCCCAAATTGCTAAGCTGCCAGTGATCTGATCTCTTACATAAATAAGTGAATTAGTCTGGGGGCATCATTAATAAAAATTCTGTTCCATATGGGAGGCTCCATCTTTCTAAGGGTCCTTGGCATGATGTACAAATAAAAGTTTATTTCTCCTAACTCTATTTAGCATTTGGTTGAGAGAAAATACTAAAATCACAAAAAATAAACTGAAAGTGAAGAACAAAAATACCTGCCTCTGGTTTTGCAGTTTAGGAAAGAATTTAGATGTTCTTAAAAGCCTTAACTCAACAAAGACAAAACAGAGTGGGAGAAGGTCCAGAAAAAGGCAACCAAAATGATCCAAAAGATTAAAAACTGCTATAAGAAGATGGACTTCTTTTTTATAACAGAACTTTTTCAAGCAGAAAATCCAAAAGCTGAGGTTATGTAGTTTAAATGGGACCAGAGTTATAAAATGTTTAAAAGCTATAGATGGCATAAATCTTCATCTAATAAAATAATACTAAACATTAAGGGCCCTCTTTAAATTTAGGGAGTCTTCATACATTTCAATGATTAAAGAAACATTTATTGAGAACCCATAATATGTCAAGAATTGTATGCACTTAGGATTGAATGAACTAGACAAAAACATGGTTAGTGCCCTAAGAGGCTTCTAGAAGACAGACATGCAAACAGGCAGCAGCAGCAGGTGTGGTGTTTGCCTCTTCTAGCCCTTGCATGGTTTCCCATTGTCCACATACCTCAAAGAATACAGATCTAATGCCTCTCTTTTTGGCCTATCTCCCAGCATTCCCTCACAGACCCCTAACTCTGTTGGCCTTTCAGGTATTGTCATCTATACTCATGCTGTTCCTACTGCCTTTTTTCTCCCATTTTCTTATTTTATCCTTCTTATCCTGCAGGACTAGCTAAGTCCTCACCTCCTCCAGGAAGCCTATTCTGACTTGCCTCTTTTCTATACTCCCCTTGCACCTCATAGAAGCCTTCAATCCCCAGCTCAAATACCAACAAGCAACAACCCAACAGGCCCTTGTCAGTGGCCAGGCCCCAGACTGGGCACTGGACATTGGAAAAAGAAAAGTTAAAGACATATGTTCCTGGCCTCGAGAAGAACCCATAGCAGTGACAGGGACACACAGCTAAACCTATGATCATGACAGAGTGAGATCAAGGCTGGAATTGAAGTATCCCACACACCATAGAGGAACAGAAACCATTAGTTTGGCCTGTGGAAGTCAGAAAAGGCTTCTCAGATGAAGGAAAACCTGAGCTTATTATTGAAGACAAGGCAAGGGGTGAGTATTCAGACTAATAGAACAGCATGGACCAAGGCTGGGAAGGGCATAAAGAGCTGATTATGGCCAGAGGTACTGTGGTGCTGCAGGAATTGTTCAAGTGTTGTCAAGTTTGTCCCAACTCACATCTCATTGGGTTTTTAGTTTGCCCTTTTTATAAAGAAGGAAAGCAAGGCATTGAGAGTCAACCTGACTTATCCAATCCCCCATAGTAGAGCTAGAATTTGAAGCCAGTGATAGTCTTAACCACTACACTAACACAAAGTCTTTGAAGTCAAAGCAGACAGCATCTGAAGATTCTTAGCATGAAGACTTGCTAACTGTTAACGTAGGACTGAAAGCTCAAGGTCCAGATGATAGTGTCTATGTCTCACAGCTATTGTAAGGATCAACTGGAGCAGTTCATGTAACATGTATAAAGACCTGTTATGATGACTGGCCACTCGACAAATAGGAGTCCTCTTTTGTTATAGGGTCACAGAGAAGACAGAGGTGCATTGTACTGAAACAAATACCATAGGAAGAGCAGGTAGAAAAGGGAAAAGGATGACTTCCATTTGAACATGTTGAGTTTATAGTGTCCATGCATGTTTGAGGAAAAAGACCCAAAAACCAGTAGGCATCTGGAGCACAGGGAGAGACATGAGCTGAAGACAGCTTAGGCAATCATGAAGCCAGTGATGAAAATTTCACAGACCAAGGCATAAAATGAGCACTCTATAGACATTCACTAAATGAATGAAAACAGTTTATAACACAGGAAGAGATGAAGGTTGTAGTAGAGACTGTCAAAGAGGTCATAACAAGTTTCTGAATTATGCTTTGGTAAAGCTGTTTCTGTCATAGCAAGAAAATTCAATGGTTGTGAAAACCACTGGGTCAAAAAATATTGGTGAAAAAGATATATTCACATATATACCCCCACAGATTACTTGATAATTACAAAGAGGAAAAGATAATTGATAACTGTAGCAGATAATTCCTTAACCAAGCAATCCAACTGAAGATCATCCATAATGGAACATTCTGAAGTCACTCACCTCCAAATGCAATGCACGGAGAAGGACCTGATTCCTCTGCAGTATTATTGCCAAAATTAGTTAAACTAAATCTAAGCATGAAGACATAATCAGACAGATCCACATTCTGCAAAACACCTGGCATGAATTATTCAAAAAAGGTTAATATTGTGAAAGATTAAAAAAAGAAAAGCCTAGAAAGCCATTCTAGATTAAAGGAGAATATGGAGATGTGATAATGAAATTCAATGTGTGATTCTTGGATAGAAAAAAAAAAACAACTATAATGCACACTAACGAGACACTTGGCGAATTTTGAACACAGATTATATGGGATAACAGCATTGTCTTCATGTTCAATTTCTTCAGTGTGATCATTTTATTGGGGTTATGTAGCAAAATATCCTTGCTATTAAGTTATGCTTAAATATTCAGGGTTTAAGACTCAGGATGTTGGTAGGTAACTCTCAGATAGTTCAACAAAAATAAGTGTGCATGTTTGTTACAGTAAAAAAAAGAGAAAAAGAATTAAACAACGGTGACAAATGTTAACAGCTGGTGAATTTGAGTGAAGAATATATGTGTATGTTCATAACACTAGTCTTAAAAATTCTTTGTAAGTTTGAAGTTTTTCAAATAAAATCTTGGAAGTAAAAATTACAAGGCCAACTGCTGTATTATATGGTAGGCATTGAACCGCAGATAAGCAAACTGAAATTTAGACAGGGAATGGGACTTGTTCAGGGTTATTCTTCACCTCCTTTCCTTAGATCCATGCTCTGAAGCATACATGGATTTAAATCCTGAGCTTCTTCTTCCCACCAGTACTTATGTTTCCCATGTCACCTTATGTACAATACTAACGTGTTGTATCATACAGGTTTGCATTTATTATAGTCAGTCACGTGTGATTCTCATTCCCCTACTCCAAATGCTATTTCCATGACACTTGCAGTCTCACCGCACTCACAGCACCTAACCAGGGCCTCCTCTGTACCTCCTAGGTAACAGAATTTCTGCATTTCCATTTAGATCTCAGGTCTCTTTATTTACCTTGCATCTAATTTGCAACTCTGGGGAAAGGGCTAAGTAAGGAGACAATCAGAGGACTGATAGGTACTATTGAACCCCATAGATTGGTCATAGCATGGCTGGAGTCAGAAAGATACAAGTTCAAATCCTGGCTCTGCTGCTTCCTGGAGGTATGATCTCAGCTGACACATCTGAACTTCCCCGATCCTCAGCTTCCTCATCTGTAAACCAGGGGTTATAATGGTAAGAATCGCATAGGGTTATTGTAATAATTTGATAAACCTCTCCCAAAACATTGTTAAACACTGCCTATGATGTGTTTTGTACTCAGTAAATGTCGATTTTGAACTTCAGCATAAACCCTTCTTTCATCATCTCTAGTGAATAGATGGTGCATTAGAATAAAAACCAGTACAAACTATTCTAATACTCATATGCTTATTGAATTTCTGCCCCTGTCAGTATTTCCATCAGTATCTGGAACCAAATAGCTTATTATTTTTCACCTGGCTCCCAAAACCGAGCTCTCAATTATTCCGTGGTAATATATCCAAAGGTCTGAGGGCACCACATCCTTGGACATTTTCGCTTCAGATTAGGAAGAGGAAAGTCAATCTGATATTTACTTTTATCACTACAGTTCAAAAAAAAAAAAAAAAAGATTGGTGGTAAAGAAAATGAAAATATTAGCTAAACTTAGGACTTGGAGATTCACTACAACTTCATTTACTCACTATCTTCCTATATCCTAACAGCTTCAGTAAACCTCAGATTGGTTTTATAGTACTCTGAGTGGTTACTGGATTTGAAAGATCTCTTAAGATTTGCATAATTCAGCTTAACTATTGTTGGTATACATAAAGGCTACTGATTTATGAGTGTTGATTTTGTAACCTGAGACACTGCTGTATTCCTTGATCACTTCTAAGAGTTTTGTAGTAGAATCCCTGGTGTTTTCCAAATATACAATCATATCATCTGCGAAGAGCGAAAGTTTGATCTCTTCTGACCCTATATGGATACCCTTGATTGCCTTTTCTTCCCTAATTGCGATGGCTAAAACTTCCATTACAATGTTAAAGAGCAGAGGAGACAATGGGCAGCCTTGTCTGGTTCTTGATCTGAGTGGAAATGGTTAAGGGTACATGTGAAACTTAGTGAATGCAGAATATGATTTTCTTAACACAATAACTAAGAAAATGCCAGGAATGCTATGTTAGCCAGTGTGATGAAAATGTGTCGAACTGTTTATAAAACCAGTGCATGGTGCCCCATGATCGCATTAATGTACGCAGTTATGATCTAATACTAATAAAAGAAAAAAAAAAGGTTGCAGTGAGCTGTGATGATGCCACTGCACTCTAGCCTGGGCAACACTGTCTGGAAAATAAATAAATAAATAAATATAAATAAACCCCCCCCCCCAAAAAAAAAGATTTGCATAATTCACAGTGGTGCCTACCTACAGTGAATTGTCTTCAGAATTCCAGATGAGGTACAGTTTAAGTAGGGTAACTTGGGAGGTTTTTACTTAATGCAAAATTCCTCAGTTTATAAAGTTCATTTTGAACTTAATTCAACTTTTCAGATTTTTGAAGCTTTTCTTTTTCTAAACCTGCTCCATTTATCCTCTCCCCACTAGCACACCCAAAAAACCCACCTTTTGTTGAGAGATTTGCACCTGGTATTCACTGTGGTACACACTGCAAAACATCCTTTGCTTGATGGTTTCAGATGTAATGGGAAGAATGAAAGGTCTAATATTTGCATAGCATGCAGTTTCAGGACATCCCATTACGTTGAGCCTATAATCATGCCTAATTAAGGTTAAATACTCTGTGTTTTTGTGCTAATTAGTTCATCACTGTATGGCTCCTTTCAAAATCGACTTCAAAGGAAAAAGAAAATCATCTACCAAAGTAAGTGATTGCTGAAGAAGAACCTATCAATCATCTCACTTCGAAAGAGAATTAGAGAGAAAGGAAGTGATATGCAAAGTGACTGGAAAGAAATTTAAGCTTCATTGCCATTAAAGGGTGAAAATATGGGCTGGGCAAGAACCCACTTAAATAATGCGGTAGATTAATTTTCAGTCCTTAGGAAACTATTATCTGCATCATAAAATCATGTAAAAATGGATGCGGACGTTCTGTCAGTCCTTTAGTAGGAAATTGAAAAGGTTCCTGCTGGCTTTACATCGTCCCTGGCTGGGGAATAAAGTAGACAGGGCTGTCGGGGAAACAGAGGTTTACGTGCCTGCCAGTCTGGATGACAAAATGAAATGCTGAGGCTGCTTCAGTGGAAGGGTAACCCTTGCCTGTTAAAGATGTACTTATATAGAGATGAAAACAAATATTTTTGAATGAATAAACAATAAGTCAACTGTGGTCATAAAGTAATTTGTACAAGGAATCCATGTTCTAATTGCCCAAACTCCTCAATTTATATAGTTAAGTCCTTTTGAATATCTTATCTCCACTTAGGAAGGATGATCTGTTACTATGTGTTATATTTTTGGTTTTAGCCATTATCATCTCTGATGTCTCTCAATCTCCTTGGCTTCTCACACCTAAGAGTAAAATTAAAGTTGGATTGTGATTTTTCCTTAATCTGTGAGCCTCGTTGCAACACAGCCAACCATGAATAAACTTAGGGAAGTGACTTCAGCAAAAGCTAAGAATAAATGTTCTCAAAAATAGGTTACCCTCCTATTTTATGGACTGGGAAACTATTGTTAAGAAGGTAATTGGCTTGCCCAGGATCACACATTTAGGTCCTGTTCTTCATTATTAAGGAGAAGTGGACAGAAAGGGAAGGGTAAATAGTGCCATATTGGACCTATGAAGTACCGCAGCTCGTCCCACCTGAACCTCAGATTGATTCTTATTTATTAAAACAACAAGTTATGATTACCCAGTACCATTTCCATTTTGCAAAAAAGGAAACTTCACAAGTTGCTAATGTTTTCTTGCCTTGGCTTAGTGCAAAGAGAAGGAAACTTTGGAGTGTGACTAAAAATTGTCTTTAACGTTGAATAAACCTCCCACTTACCCTGCCAAAATTGCCAGCTATCTATAAAGAGTGACATTGGAAGTGTCAAACATTTAATGGAGCCCATTTCTCGTATAACATTTGCGGCTGATATAATCTCAGCTTCAAGCATTTATTTCAGTTTTTTGGTTACAGAGACAATCACTGTTTTCATATTTTGCTCTGTGTTATTTCAGAACCTGCTGTGACTGCCACATTTCAATGATTTCAGGCCCTCACCCTTTTCACACTTCCAATTCATAGGAAACTGTTATGCTCACACCTTGAGCATAGGAAAGCAGCATCTTCACTGCTTTGCAGTAAGATAGCAGTTGTGACGGTGTGGAAATGTGTGTTAGATGATGAGAAATACAGCATGTTCGCACAGCCCATGCCAGGCATTGAATCCCGGAGCTGGAAGAAATGTTAGTGAGTTTTACTCTCTTATTTTATAGATGAAGAAACAAAGGCTTCAGGGAGGTGAAATGGTCTTCCTAAACCATACACATATAGCCTGCTGGTGGCAGAACTAAGATGAGAACCCAAGGGCCCTTAACTCAAGTTTAAATCTCTTTTTTCTATGCTTTCCCTATCATTCCCCATCTTCCAAGCACTACTGAACTAACATGGCTTCTGGCTTTAGTTTTCTGCCAGTTTACAACTTGAAACCTAGCCCCACCAAACTTCCTGCTAGGTCTTGGGTACCCACAAATGCAATTCAGCAAATTATGGCTTATTTAAAATATATATATATATGTATATATGTATATGTGTGTGTGTGTGTGTGTGTGTGTGTGTGGTCTCATAGCAGCACTCATGTCTGTAGTCAAAAGTGAAACATCCCAAGCACCCACCAGCCGATGAACAGATAAAAAAATGTGATCTGTCCATACAAAGGACTATAATTCAGCCATCAAAAGGGATAAAGGTGCAGGCTACAACATAAATAAACCTCAAAAACATTATGCTGAGGAAAAGAATCCAGGCACAAAAGGACACACAATTCATGATTCCATTTATATGAAATATTCAGAGAAGGCAAGGGTACAGAGACAGAAAGCAAGTTATTGATGGCCAGAGTGTAGGGGGATAAGAGAATGGTGAATGACTACTTGATGGGTATGGGATTTAATTTGGGGTACTAAAAGACAGTGGTGATGGTTGCATGACATTGTGAATACACTAAACACAAGTGAATTGTACAGTTTAATATGGTTAAAATGATAAATTTTATATTATGTGCACTTGTCCACACCCTCCAAAAATATATGTGGTCATGCTAATGGGCTCTGTAGGTATTCATTATCTTAAAAAGCCTACCATTAGTCTTATGGTATGTATTGGCCGTATGTTTTGCTTTCCCTGACTATAATCTGGCCAAAATCTGTAGCCAACTTCCACTTCTCTCAAAGTATAAAAAGAATAAACTGACAGACACATCCTTAAGATGCTGAGACAAGGAAATAAATGTGGGGTATTTCTCTCTATCTACAATTCTAACCACACACCCCACCGAACCACCAGCCAGAATGTGAGGTATGGATCATCAGCTCTGCCTTCTCTGGGTACAGTTTTCTAACAGGTTATTCAGTTGTGGAGTAACTCAATGAAATGGAGGGAAGCATATTAGGAAACTTTGGCTCAATGCACCATATTATTCAAGTGTGCTTCAGGAGAATATAACTTAGAAGCAGCTGGTTACATTTAGTAACTTTCCTTATCAGGCTCCATTTCATGGATTATGTTTTAAGAGAAAAATCTCTTGCCCAGCACTTCATCCATGAATAGGAATCTAAATAATTGTACTAACATGGCCACATCAGGCCCTGCTGAAAGCAATAAAAGTCATGCACCATAACTAAAACCTAAGGTCTTTATAGTTTTGTCTAGCACCTGGATAGAGCTCAGTTTCTGTATTCACCTAGTAGGATCATGTTACTGCAATGACATTGTCTGTTTAGGAATCTGTTGCTTATATACATTTTTTATTTCTCAACATTATTTTAATTCAGTGTGATTACATAAAGCTCTTACAACATACAAAGTTTGAACCTTGAAGTTGTGGACGTTTCTGTTCCATGGTTTAAGAAATGCTGACAGGTAGAATGTATCAATAACCTGTGTTTTCTGTCCTCTTAAAACATAAGCAGGTCAAGAAGCTTCAGTCAACCTCAGAGTCTGCATTTCCCCCTTTGGATAAGATAGATAATTGAGAGCATAAGAACAAATAAGTTCATTAGGAATTTTTAAATCATGACACACAAAAGAGTGCTGTAAAAAGTATGATATTTAAAAATTCAATGTTTGTTATTGGAGTTTATTATGCTGATTTATAGGATAAATTCAGTAACCAAGTTTATGATAATATTGCTGAGTAAATGCAATTTATTTCTCATCATTTGGAACCATCATTTTCATTGGAGAAAATAAATCACCTCCCAAATACTCTGGCTTTCTCTCCAGAGGTTCAGGCCTTCCTTCAGTTAGCATCATAAAATGTCTACATAAGTGAAGGTCATTTGTATAATTTGAATATCTCATTGACTTCAACATCTCCTGTAGCAAAGAAAAACTGGAAATGTAAAACACTCAAGAGACTATGAGTAAAAGAAAATGAGAAGAGTAGAGAAATGAGAAGCAAATGAAACAAAGGAAGAAGGAAAAAATAGAAACTTCAGATGAAAGATAATCTGCGTATAGGCAAAGAAGTATCAATTCTGGCCCATCTACTAGAACCAATCAACAATAAGAGAACACTGGTTTTGATTGTGGGTGGAACTTTCATAAAATCCTTGATATTATAAAACCCCCAAAAGATAATCTGCTTGATGTTTTATACAAAGAATGTACAGATAATGTCATCCTAGTACTAAATTTAGCAAATAAAACTGATTGTGATTGATAAGACTCAGAATCTTAGAGTCTAGCTCAAATTACTGCACCATAAATGGGTTTTTTCAGTCACACACCTAAAAAGTCAGGAAATTACTTAGATTTAACTGTTGATACCAGTTTAGATAATAATTGTTAGAGACTTATAGCAGCTTAAAAGGTTACCAAGCTTCAATCCCTCAAACCCTCTTCTTCCTCCAGGCAGACCTCAATTTGAAGCTTTAAAATTTGAAAAACAATCAATAAAATTTACTAATTATTTTGTATAGAATATTTTTAATAAATTCTGAGCCAATTGGTCTTTCCCACTGTGTTTCCCAACAAACATTTAGACAAGCTAAGACACCTAAGGAGAAAATAAGAATTTCTCATGTTCTCTAATCCCAACTAATCCCACTGGATTTAGTCACGGCATACAAAGAGTAAGGAAGGCCACCTGTAAAATGCATAAAGTGGTTACTTGGGATTTAAGAGGTTTTAGTTATGAGCCTGGCTCTAGTGCTTCCTTAACGTGTATTATTCTAAGTACATCATCTCACTAGAGTTTAATTTTCTCTCTCATGAAACAAACAGGCTCAATTAGGAAGGATTTCTAATTTTAAACTCTAAATAATTTTTAATTAAAAGTATATTTTCCTAGGGTGGCGCCTGTGGCTCAGTGAGTTGGGCACTGGCCCCATATGCCGAGGGTGGTAGGTTCAAACCCAGCCCCGGCCAAACTGCAACAACAAAAAAAATAGCCGGGCGTTGTGGCGGGCACCTGTAGTCCCAGCTGCTCGGGAGGCTGAGGCAAAGAGAATCGAGTAAGCCCAAGAGTTAGAGGTTGCTGTGAGCTGTGTGACGCCACAGCACTCTACCCGAGGGCAGTACAGTGAGACTCTGTCTCTACAAAAAAAAAAAAAAAAGTATATTTTCCCTTCATGACATGTACATGAAGAAAGCAAGTTAGGAAATCGTATATAAAGTATGATCCATTTTGTAAAATTAAAGTGAAAATACATGCACATTTATATACAGCAACATGTTAGTAGTGATTATGTAATTTTACATAAAATTTTTATTTTCTTATTTCATCTATGTGCATTTTGCATTTTTATGACTGTATGTGTATTCCATTATGGTCATAAAAACAGAAAAGATATTACAAACCATAAAAATTAAATCTTTTTAACACTTATGAACATTAAGTATATACCCAGGACATCAAAACTTTGGTGTTCCTTGTTTTGGAAAAGTTTAAAGTAGATAAGGATTTAGCTTCTTGTCTTTCAAGCAGAGTCTCAAAATCCAAGATGGGTCTATATGAGCACTCCAGTTTCTAGAACATGAAACAAAAATGAAATTTCTCCAGCACAACTCTTGTGCCATCAACTTTTTTACTTTTGTTATCCCATCATCATCATGATAATTTGAAAGCACTTCTTATGTTAATTTTCCTAAAACACTGTGGCTCAAAGGAGTAGGGTGCCAGCCCCATATACTGGAGGAGGCAGGTCCAAACCCCGCCCCAGCCAAAAACTGAAAAAAAGAAAAGAGAGATAATGGCCACACTAAGAAACATATTCTTTTCCCCCTAAATAAATAACAATATTAGATATTGTCAGTTGGATATTCAAATAAGTGAACTACGTAATGAATACAGAAGTGAGACATTTGTGGGTAAAATTTTTTAAGTTTCATTGAAATATAATTGATATACAAAAAATTACATTTAATGTATATTATATTTCTTGATGAGTTTGGTCAAATTCATACCCTCGTGATACTGTCACCACAACCAAGATTTAAACATATCCATTATGGTGGGGTAAACTTTAGAAGAAAGAGGAATATGTGTTTAATATAGTCTGAGCTATTCAGGCCCTCATTCACTGAGATCTTGAATATGGGAATCAGAACTTTTAGGTCCATCTCTTATAGGTTATGATAAGGAAAAACTGACCCTCAAGGCAGATAGATAATCCTGGCTTCACAACAGCTGCAAACTTTGCATTTTCCAAGTGGATGTCCTTAGTTTCTAACTTGACAGAAATCAGACAAGATACACCAAGCAGGTGAGGCAGACCTCCAGTTCAAAGTGAACATGAGATGTTGGGAGTAAAAACTGTCAGAAACAAGAATCAGAGAAGTTCTAGAAATTCACACATTCAGTAACATAAATTAGACATGATCTTGAGTATGCCATAGATTAAAAAAATTAAGAAATCAATATTAAGCCATTTCAAAATAATTCCCTGAGTGGTTCCTCTACATTAGAATAATGTCCCTGCTGAAAGGTATTTTTCTTTCTGAGCAACAGGAGTGTCTCTAAGGCTCACAAGCATGCTAGCTTCTTCTTTGGCAGGAGACAAGAGAAGGAGAAGAGGCTCATCTTCCTTTAGCACATGGAGCCCTTTTAGTTACCCAAGCTTACAAAACACTATACTATTCAATGAGACATCTCTACTGTGTTAACAAAGAGAATCCCAGAGTATGGCTGTCTCCCTGCGGTTCACTGCAGTTCCAAAACCTTTCAGTAATGAAAGACTCAATAGCTTCATCTTCCTATGGAGGTCAGCATGAAACGGTAAATCCAATGACTTAAGCTCTTTAAATAAGTCATTCTGGAACACTTTATTTTTCCAATGATGCTTCCATTGTTCAGAACATCCCTGAGTTATCTGTTTTGGAATTTTGGAGGAGGAAAAAAATGCATCACGTCTTTATTATCATGTCTTGGTTTTGACACACTGTGGAAAACACCTGCTTTGGTTACCAACGTTCCTCAGTTTATGAGGAAATTGTTGTGGAGGAAAAATCAAGCCCACATTCAAACACCAAATGAGTGCTGCCTTTAGAGTTGATGCAAAGATTGTGCTACAGGCCTTTGAATGTCAAGAACATTTTTACATGTAGTAATAGCAGCATTACTAGAACAAAGAATGAGATACTGTATTTGGGGATTCAAGCTGGAGGCATGATCCTGCCTCTAATGCATAAGCAAGGCAAGTGAAGATAGAAAGTAAGGAGATTCTGTCCTTACTCACTTGTGTAGAAGTGCAGCTGAGCACCAGGTCACCAGTGACCAGCATTCAGACTTTCAAAAGGCATAATAATCTAGCTAACAGCACTAGAGCCCAAGGAAAGGCTATTGCATACAGGCAGGTAAGCATAAGAAGCAGGAATCAAGGCAGCTAGTGCCAGATACCTCTTCATTCAGAAAGTCTGCTAACATACTGATGAGCCCCAGGTCCCAGGATAGACAAATGGAGTTCAGGCCAGGGCTTCTGGCCTCAGGGGAAGGGACTGGTCAGAACAAGGAAGCCAAAAGGGCCAAAGCAGAAACCCAGTCCTCTGAGATCTAAACAAAAGAAATTGGGGGAAAGTTGGGCCATGTCTGAGTATGGAGGGAGTCCAATGGCCATTTCCCAAAATTGGGTGCCATGTGAGAGTCCAGTGGTCTGAAATTCATCATATCCAAGTCTTGGACAGTAACCAATGTTAAATCTCTTTCAAGGAAGTAGTGAGACTTTTGAAACCTTTATAATGTCAACTAGGACTGAGGTGCAAAAGAGCTGGTAGGCGAGGTGAGATGGATGGGGGAGCTGAGCTATTTGGAAACATAGATGAAAGAAACTGATCAAGATAGAAATGAGACATAAATAACCCTGCTTGGATGTCCAAGGTCACTCCCTGAAGACACAATACTCATATAAATTCTGACAGGCTTATTTTAGAGCATCTATCACTGTATTTGCAAATGTCATATGGAAAGTGCCAAGCTTCCTTCCCCTTCTAAGTTTATTGTCCTTAAAAGGATGCTATTGAATTCCATTGATTGCTGGGACATGCCAATCACTTTTTTTTTTAATTCAACTATCCAGTTTTGGCAGGGTTGAAACCAGACCCCGTGGTTGTCAAAGAGCAGACAAATTGAGAACAGACTATATTCTAAACTCCCCCACGTTCTGGTTTCATTACATTTTTGAAACCCAAATCAATTTTATGAAAAGAGCTCACAAAACTGGTCATAATTCTTAGCAAACCTGACCCAGTTAGAACTTCAAGTTGGAGTGAATTCAGCTTTAACTGGGGGTGCAGTGCTAGCAGTAGAAGTGAAACTAAGTGTGTGCAAATGTGTAAGAACTGAAGAGGAGGAAAATAGTATCATCATTATTATTATTATTAAGTGATAAATTTATTAACCCAATTCTATGAGCAATGAGTGATAAGAAAATATTTCCAAATCTAAAACCCAGAAATTCCTCTAAGATCATAATTCTAAAATAACTTTCCTAATTAAGTTCAAACTTTCCAAGAATATTCACTCTGTATCTGAAACTGAGCCTTGAGAAATTTCAAACTAAAAGTCATTGTAAAATGCTTGTATGAAAATTATGTTTTCACAATGGAACTATAGTGTAATCATTATCAGCAGTTATTGGGTACAATCCTGAGATGACAGACAAAGGGTCATTGGGACCAAAAAAGAGAGAGTGGACATAGAGAGCAAAGAAGGAGGGAGGGAGATAAGAGAGTGGGAAGGAGAGAGAGAAAGAGTGAGAGAGGGAGGGAGGGAAAGTAAGACAGAAGAAAAGGAGGAGGGAGAAAGGAAGGCAAAAGGGAGAGGTGGGGAACAGGGGAGAGAGGAGGAGGAGGAGGAAGGGGGAAAGAGGGAGAGCCAGGAATGAAAAAAAGGAAGGGAGGGAAAGAAGGAAGGAGAGGAGGGAAGGGGAAAGAGAGAAGTGGAGGGAGGAGATTAAGTTCATGCATTCTATTTGGAATGCTTCTTAGAAACATCATTTTTCTTGGTGTAGCATCTAACATCTGGACCAAACTGAGAGAACTCATCACCAGAGAATCTCAAAGTAACTGCGGTATCAATTATTATTTCTCTAGGGCAGAGTCTCAGCCTCAGAACTACTGACATGTTGGGCCAATATGGAATTAAACATGTAAGGATTTTGTTAGGGGACATGTCTGTGAAGAAAAATGCAAAGGCAGATGAGGAAAGCTAGGAGAACTTCCTTCCATCATGTGAAATCACAGAGAGAAGATGACTGTCAACAAACCAGGAAGTGCTTTGATCTTGAACTTCCCAACCTCTAGAACAGTCTCTCTCTCTTACAGAAATAAACGTTGGTTATTTAGAAGGCATTGAGTTTGTGGTATTCTCTTATAGCTACTTGAATGGCCCAAAACACAGAGTGATGGATGCTGGAGTGTAGCCGCTGGGCCCTTGGTCCAGTTCACTCCTCACAGTGAGGAGTCTTTGAGGTTCATTATAGTGGATTCCCTCCTAGTGCCACGTGGAGTCATTTCTTCCTCCACATAGCTTCAGGTGCCTCCTCTATGACATTCCTATCAGCCTTTATTCCTGAGGGAAAACTTAGAAGAGAGAGATTATGAAAAAAAAAAAAAAGAAGAGAGAGATTAATGGGATAAACAAGGCAATTGATCTCTGCAATTGATCTCAAGGCCACAGCTCATTCTCCTCCCCTCACTCATCCCCTATGCACATTAAATTCCTTACCTCATCCTTAGCTATCATCTTGGAAGTTCTTGGTGGCTTACTTGCTGGTGTGACCTTAATTCCTGAGGGATATGAGCCCTTGATACCACACCTTTCACAGTTCTGGGTTGTTACACATGTTCGTTCAGTTACAATGGGGCAAGAATACCAGAGAGCACCAGAGAGGATCACATGTGTTCCACCGTTATTCCTCCCTGTTCCTGTTGTAGAGAAGCAGACTTACCTCCTCTTTGATCAGGGTGACTCTGCTTATGGTGACTCTGCTTCCTGCCTGCTGGTTCTTTCAAACAAAACTCCAAAATGTCCTAGTGGCAGCTATAATGTGTAGTTCAATGGGATCCTTGTTGTGTCTTCTATCAAGAATGTGCTCCATCGATCCACGAATAGATTAATAAATTGTGGTATACTGTGATGAAAATGTGTCAAATGGTTTATGAAGTGAGTGTATAATGCCCCATAATCATATCATTGTATACAGTTATGATTTAATAAAAAAATTAAAAAAAAATAAAAAAATAAAAAAAAATAAATTGTGGTATATGTATACCATGGAATATTATGCAGCCTTAAAGAAAGATGGAGACTTTACCTCTTTCATGTTTACATGGATGGAGCTGGAACATATTCTTCTTAGTAAAGTATCTCAAGAATGGAAAAAAAAGTACCCAATGTACTCAGCCCTACTATGAAACTAATTTATGGCTTTCACATGAAAGCTATAATCCAGTTATAACCTAAGAATATGGGGAAGGAGGAGAGGGAGGGGAGGAAGGGTGGAGGATGGGTGGAGGGAGGGTGATTGGTGGGATTACACCTGTGGTGCATCTTACAAGGGTACATGTGAAACTTACTAAATGTAGAATATAAATGTCTTAACACAATAACTAAGAAAATGCCAGGAAGGCTATATTAACCAGTGTGATGAAAATATGTTAAATGGTCTATAAAACCAGTGTATGGTGCCCCATGATCACATTAATGTACACAGCTATGATTTAATAAAAAAAATAAAAACAGAAACCACTAAAAAAAAGAATGTGCTCCCTTTTGGGGGAAGAGTAGCAGAGAGAGGAAACACAATATCCCCCAGTGGATCATTGGGAACTACAGTAAATGGGCCCAACTCTGCATTCACCCTTTCATCCCTGGACTCATGTCCCCTTACTTCTGGGAATATGGCACCACATAGGAGTCCTTGATTTAATAAAGGCATTACACTTGAAGGATCTTAAGTGTTTCCTCCAAGATGACATTTTAGCTGCACCTATTGAAGGCTATAGCAGCATTTTATGAAGCTGGCAACCTCTTGGGTATGCAATGTGATGCAACCAGTAAATCCCATGTATATGAGCCCCTCCCAAACCTCCTTTGATGTAAAATGGGTCCTTAAGTCAGACATTATTTACAGTGGAACGCTATGTTTGTGTACTAGGCATTCTGTAAGTTCTTAAATAATAGCATTGATGTGATTCTCTGCAGGCAGACCAAGCAAAGCCTTCCTTCCTCAGAATAGGCATCTTTCCCTGTGAGGATGAACCATTGGCCCTTCTTGAAGTTCTCAATATTGCCACAAAGTTGTGCCATATGAGAGGCTCAGTTTTGCTAATAATTTGGACACTCATAACTACACCTACCTTGGTAAGTGAACGTTCATTCTACTCAGCCAATATGTCATCTCCATCTCTTCTACTCCATTCACATGTCCATCTTACCAGCTCTGGGGTGACCAATGATGAATTCTGGCTAATAGCAAAAGCCAAATGATTTCGTTCACTTGGTTGTTCAGCACTTCTTCCATGCTTTATGGTGGCCATTAATGAGAGATACAAAATCTCTGCACTTCATGCTCATTTCTATATGTCTAGCTAAGATCCTACCCTGGACTTTCTTTGCTCCAACCTTCCAATCTTTCTTCCTGCCAGGTACTTAACTAGATAGCCAAGCCATCAGCTACCTCCCAGGATTTATATCTCATTTCAGGCTGCTCCTTCTTCCTTTCACACACATGTATGACCAACTGTATGGCTCACAGTTATGCCCACTGGGAAGATTTTTTTCTTCCCCACTGTCCTTCAGGATCACCCCCAAAGGAGGCTACAATGCAGCTGCTGCCAACTTTCAGTTTGTGCCCAAGGACAAAATTGAGCCACCCATAAGCAAAACAATGGCCTTTTCCTCCTCTTTCAGCGGATCAGCTGAAATAGCCATTTGTAATACCAAATTTGGCCATAGGTACAAGCTGAGGGGTCCCTGGGTCAACTGTGGTGGGTGACATGAGAGTCTTGGCTACCTGCTCATGCAGCTTACTCATGTCCTCTAATTATTCCTGGGCCCTGTCAGATTTAACATTTCCATCTTATGATAGATTGCTTCAGGGCCCATATGACTTTATAGTTCGGTAGACCCAACAGAACCCAGTTAATAATGGGTAGTTCCAGAGGCATGGTCACTTGGAGTCCTACAGTCAAGGTTTCTACCTCTTTCATAGTCCAGTAACAAATCAAGAGCTATTTCTCAAAGGGTGTGTAATTCCCTGCTATAAATGGCCTTAGATCAGAATCCCAGAGGTCAACATAATGATTCCCTGCTGGAATTTACCATAAACTCCACATTGTATCTTTTTTCAGTACTGATACCTTTGACACTGTAGGATCTGATAGATTGTATGACCCAAAGTCAGAGCAGGCTGCATGACAGCCTAGGGGTGTTGCAATGTCCTTTCATGCTCTGAACTGTACTGGAAGCTGGAAGCCTTCCATGTCACCTGGTACATGAGTGGGAGCAGTATCAATAGGTGTGGGATATGTTGCCTCCAGAACTTAAAGTGGCCTACCAGATGCTCTTTCCCATGTGTGTATGTGTACATATGTATACATGGGCGTGTTATAGGGAACACAAGTAGCAATTGCCTTTTGCTTTGGAGGAGATATCCCAACATGCCCATGACCACTGGGTCCCTAAAAATTTTCACTGAAGTGGCTCACCCTGAATCTTCCCACCCATTAGAGCACATATGGTTTCCCAAGACCCAGCATATTAGGCTCCTATTGCTCAGTCTGTCCAAGCATCATGATGTTGTCAATGTAATAGACCAGTGTTACATTCTCTGGAGTCTCCAGGCAATCCACATCTGTTTGGACTATACCGTAACAAACAGGGGAAAAACAGACCTGAGGCAGAATTATAAATAAATATTGGTACCCATCCTATGTGTTATAAACTGTTTCTGACATTCATTCCTAATTGAAATGGAAAAGAACACATTTGGCAAATCAATGGCTGCATACCATGAGCATGAGGCTTTACTGATCTGCTCTAGGAGTGATACCACATCTGAGACAGCAGCTGCACTTTGTCTGGGCTGCCATTTGGTTAAATCTATGGCAGTCTTCAGGATTACCAGAATCTGCCCAGTTTCAAAAGAGACCAGACAGGTGAATTAAACAGAGGTACAGTAGGAAACAGTACTCCTGCATCCTTTATGCCTTTAATGATGACATTCATCTCCACCATCCTGTCACCCAAAAATGTATTTTTGTATTTATTATCTTGGATGGTGTGAGAGAACAATTACAAAAGTTTCAAGTGGCCTATTTTGCTTGCTCTAATTCTACACACCAGGAAACCTCTGCGGGGGTTATCATATCTTTCTAAACTCATCTTTTCCAATTGTGCATTCAGGAACCAGAAAAATGACCTCCTCTGGGTGGGTTCTTCAGGATCCTATATATTTCCTGACCTCCATGGGCTCTCACTCTAACAGGGCAAACCATGATGACACTCCAGGTCTCCAAGTATCAATGTTAGCTTAGACACAGTGTCTGTTAATCCCAAGCATGACCAGTTATTCCCCTCTCTAACATCCAAGTAAGTGGTCATAAGCCCTTTGGGGAAGGACTGAGGGGACTGTCATGGTATACTCTTCTTTCATGCAGAAGAATCCTTGCCCCTAGGTACCAAGTCACCTCTTCAGTCGATGGCTTATAGACCTGAAGGTTGGCTCAGACTCAGGAATTGAGCAAAGAATTGTGACTTTTTATTGGACCAATTGCCCTCAACCTCCCAATCCTCTACTCTTATTTTTATCTTTTCAAATAATCACTCTCCTCGCTTCCCCAAGCTCCATCATCCTCACAAATATTAACAAACCCAGCTCTGTGACTGCCTCTCTCTATGATCCTTCTCTTTCCACATTCCTTGTGGCCTTGGCAAATGATTTATCTTCTATTCCCTCCTATGGAACACCATTCTCCTGGTGGGTCTTCTGGTCTCAGATAATACATCCATTCCAGCATGCCCACTTCTTTGGTCCCTTTATTCCTTCCTCTACCATCTGCCAGGGCAACTAAGGCACTTCCACTTCATGACTGTTGGCCATTGTTTTATCTAGGCTTCTAAGAGCCACCCTGCAATGAATTTGCCCATTCTACAAGAACTTTGCTGAGGTTTTAAATCTCATTTCTCAATAAGGCGCCCTTATGTCAATGAATCCTTGCTTTTTCAATCTTATACTCCAGCCCCCTTGGTCAAACATCCTCAAAATCTAAACCCAGGAATATTCCCCTGTCTCCTACCAGTGCACACTGGCCAATTACTTTGTCAATTCATTTGTCATAAAGTCTCTTTCTAAACTTATCAGGCCTAGTATGACCTTATTCATGGTATACTGAGGCTTAATCCTAGTTATTGGCTTGGAAGGCAGGAGACGAGGTGGGTGCAAGGTCTGAGATGGTACCTACAGAACCCTACCTATAGATGGTTCTACAGAACCCTCTAGCTCAGTAGAACTGCTAGCTCTTACTATGGAAGGTGAGCCACTTCTGCAAGCCCAGAGGGTCTGAGGAGGCTGAAGAATCAACAATATCCTCAGGGCACCATCCATATGTCTCCATCCCATGTTTCAGTATTTTGTATTTTCCCACCAAGTGCTTCACCTTTACTAATATACCTGCTTTGATGGAACCTTCAAATATCCCTGAAACTCTCTGACTCTCACAATTAGGTCTGTACTCATTCACTAGTCAGGACTGTGTTTGGTGGAAAAGCCAGTCCAAAATTCCCAGTTTATAGCCTGTCACCTCTGAAAATCAAATGCCAAAATGGAATTAAACATGCAAGGATTTTATCAGAGGAAATATCTATGAGATAAAAATAAGGAGGAGTGAGGAGAGCCATTAGACCATTATGCAAGTCTAACCCTGACTGACAGAGGGAAGGAAGAGTGAGCGGGAGCACCCACTGTCACACAGACCACACAGAAGTTTCAGGAAAACCTCCAGAGAATCCACACACTAAGGACAACTGTTGAAAGAGGTCTGCATTTCTCTCCCCGGAAGAGGCTGCCTCAGTGTCCCTAGCACTGTCAGTCATTGGCTAGGAGCAGCCCTGGGAAGCACAGAAGTTTGTAACTCCAGCACAAACACAGTCATGGACTTCAGAATGCAACACCTGGTGTCTCAGTCAATTACACTCCTTATAGGTAGGGGCCTGAAAGCCTGGAAGTTTGTAACTTTTTTACTATGAGCTCATCTTCACTGGAGTTATTTACTGTTAACATCCCAGAACATTCAGGTGTGGTGATGTCCTTATCAGGCAGTTTCTACTTTCCTTCTCCTGGGACTCTACAAGTTTTGCCAGATACAGACAACTCTTAATGTTATTCCTTTGGTTTGGGTTACCTGCTTCATGCAAGTAGCTCTAATTCAAACTACATGCACTTGTGTGGCAGGATTCCTTGCAGCTCCCCAAACACAAAGGCACAATTTTTCTAATCTCTACTACATGGGTGGGTGCAACAGTCATTCATGGTTCCTAAATTTATGTGAGAAATTTTGAGTCCCAGATTTTATCTTAAAATTAAGAATTAATTTTATTTTTTAAGATTAATTTCCAACTGAAAGTCCTGGTCAGAGAAATCAGGCAAGAGAAAGAAATAAAAGGCATCAAAATTACAAAAGAGGAAGCCCCTCCAAAATTGTCCCTCTTTGCTAAGGGTATAATGTTATATCTAGAAAAGCCAGAAAACTCTACCAAAAAGATCCTTAGATTTGATAAATGAATTCAGTAAAGTTACAGGATACAAAATCAACGTTAATGTACACAGCTATGATTTAATAAAAGAAAAAAAAGAAAGAAAGCATTAGCTATCTTCATACTGAAAAAATCTGTAGCATCTCTACCTAGAGATAGTGATCATAGCCAAGAAAGAATTCAAGAAGGCGATTTTATTTGCAATAGCAACCAAAAAAAAAAAAAATGAATCTTCAAAATCCAATCCCTTATCTTCTACAAATATGCACTGGCTAATTCACTTTCTAAATTTACCAGGCCCAGTATGACCTTATTCATGGTATAGTAGGGCTTAACCCTAGTTATTGGCTTGGCAAGCAGAAGAGGATGTAGGTGCAATTCTGAGATGCAAATCTTACCTGTGACAGGGTAAGATTTCTACAGCAACTTCTAGCCCAGTAGAACTGCTAGCTCTTAGTATAGAAGGTTGGTCACCTCTGCAAGCCTAGAGGATCTGAAGAGATTGAAGAGTCAACAATATCCTTAGGGCATCTGCTCCACACTGAGAGTTAGGAATAAATATTTACCTAGGAATAAATTTTACCAAGAAAGTGAAAGATCTCTGTAAGGAAAACTACAAAACACTGATGAAAGAAATTGACAAAGACAGAAACAAATGGAAAAACATTCATGCTCATATCCTGAAGAATTAGTATCATTAAAATGACCATATTTACTAAAGCAACCTATAAATTCAATGCAATCCTTATCAATATACCAATGTCATTCTTTACAGAATTAGAAAAAAATCCTAAAATTCAAATGGAAGCAAAAAAGAGCCCAAATAGCAAAAGTAATCCTAAACAAAAAGAACAAAGCTGCAGGTGTCACATTACCTGACTTCAGAATATGTTACAAAGCTGTAGTACCCCAAACATTATGATATTCATGTAAAAATAGACACAATGGAACATAACAGGGAACTTGAAATAAAGCTACATATTTGCAGCCAATTGATCTTCAACAAAGCCAACAACAACTTACATTAGAAATTATGACTAAGACCTTAAAAGCACAGGCAACCACCTTCCAAGACTTAGCCAGAATCAAGTGGAAATGTTGAATAGGCCTATATCAAATTCTGAAAAAGCATTACCTATACAAAATCTCCCTAAAAAGAAAAGCCTGGAACCAGATGGCTTCACATCAAAATTCTACCTATTGAGGAGGAACTAGTACCTATATTACTCAACCTTTCCCAAAATATAGAAAAAGAAGGAATACTACCACCCAACACATTCTATGAAAGAAATATCACCTTGATCCCCAAACCAGGAAAAGACCCTACAAGAAAACAAAATTATAGACCAATATCACTAATGAATATTGATGCAAAAATATTCAACAAGATCCTAGCAAACAGAATCCAGCAACACATCCACCACATTATACACCATGACCAAGTGGGTTTTATCCCAGGGTCTCAAGCCTAGTTCAATATACATAAGTCTATAAATATAATTCATCACATAAACAGATTAAAAAACAAAGACCATATGATTCTCCCCATTGATGCAGAAAAAGCTTTTGATAATATCCAGCATCCTTTCATGATCAGAACACTTAACAAAATTGGTATAGAAGGGACATTTCTTAAACTGATAGAGGCCATCTACAGCAAACCCACAGCCAATATCATATTGAATGGAGTCAAATTGAAATCATTTCCATTCAGATCAGGAACCAGGCAAAGTTACCCATTGTCTCCACTGCTTTTTAACATTGTTATGCAAGTCTTAGCCATCGCAATTAGGCAAGAAAGGCGATCAAGTGTATCCACATAGGGTCAGAAGAGATCAGACTTTTGCTCTTCACAGATGATATGATTGTGTATCTGGAAAACACCAGGGATTCTACTACAAAACTCTTAGAAGTGACCAAGGAATACAGCAGCATTTCAGGTTACAAAATCAACACTCATAAATCTGTAGCCTTTATGTATACCAACAATAGTCAAGCTGAAAAAACAGTCAAGAACTCTATTTCATTCACAGTAGTGCCAAAGAAGATGAAGTATTTGGGAGTTTACCTCACAAAGGATGTGAAAGATCTCTATAAAGAGAACTATGAGAAAAGAAATAGCTGAAAATGTTAACAAATGGAAAAACATACCATGCTCATGGCTGGGAAGAATCAACACTGTTAAAACGTCCATACTACCCAAAGCAATATACAATTTTAATGCAATCCCTATTAAAGTTCCACTGTCATACTTTAAAGATCTTGAAAAAATAATACTTTGTTTTATATGTAATCAGAAAAAACCTCGAATAGCCAACACATTACTCAGAAATAAAAACAAAGCAGGAGGAATTGTGCTACCAGACTTCAGACTATACTATAAATTGATAGTGATCAAAACAGCATAGTACTGGCACAAAAACAGAGAGGTAGATGTCTGGAACAGAATAGAGAACCAAGATATGAACCCAGCTACTTACCATTATTTGATCTTTGATAAGCCAATTAAAAACATTCAGTGGGGAAAAGATTCCCTATTTAACAAATGGTGCTGGGTGAACTGGCTGGCGACCTGTAGAAGACTGAAACTTGACCCACACCTCTCACCATTAACTAAGATGGACTCTCACTGGATTAAAGATTTAAACTTAAGACATGAAACTATAAAAATACTAGAAAAAAGTGCAGGGAAAATTCTTGAAGAAATCGGCCTGGGAGATACTTTATGAGGTGAACCCCCCAGGTAATTGAAGCAACATCAAAAATACACTACTGGGACCTGATCAAACCACAAAGCTTCTGCACAGACAAGAACACAGTAAGTAAAGCAAGCAAACAGCCCACAGAATGGGAGAAGATATTTGCAGGTTATGTCTCCAACAAAGGTTTATAACCAGAATCCACAGAGAACTCAAATGTATTAGCAAGAAAAGAACAAGTGATCCCGTCTCAGGCTGGGCAAGGGACTTGAAGAGAAACTTCTCTGAAGAAGACAGGCACACGGCCTACAGACACATGAAAAAATGCTCATCATCCTTAATCATGAGAGAAATGCAAATCAAAACTACTTTGAAATATCCTCTAACTCCAGTAAGATTAGCCCACATCACAAAATCCTAAAACCAGAGATGTTGGCGTGGATGTGGAGAAAAGGGAACACTTCTACACTGCTGGTGGGAATGCAAACTAATACGTTCCTTTTGGAAAGATGTTTGGAGAACACTTAGAGATCTAAAAATAGACCTGCCATTCGATCCTACAATTCCTCTACTAGGTATATATCCAGAAGACCAAAAATCACATTATAACAAAGATATATGTACCAGAATGTTTATTGCAGCCCAATTCATAGTTGCTAAGTCATGGAAGAAACCCAAGTGCCCATTGACCCATGAATGTATCAATAAATTGTGGTATATGTACACCATGGAATATTATGCAGCCTTAAAGAAAGATGGAGACTTTACCTCTTACATGTTTACATGGATGGAGCTGGAACATATTCTTCTTGGTAAAATATCTCAAGAATGAAAGAAAAAGTATCCAATGTACTCAGTCTTACTATGAAACCAATTTATAGCTTTCTTATAAAAGCTGTAACCCAATTATAGCCCAAGAAGAAGGGGAAAGGGGGGAGGGAGGAGAGCAGGCAGGCTGCCTGGAGGGAGAATAATTTGTGGGACCACACCTACAGTGCATCTTACAAGGGTACATATGAATTTACTATGTGTAGAATATAAATGTCTTGACATAATAACAAAGAAAATGCTGTGAAGGCTATGTTAACCAGTTCGATGAAAACATTTCAAATTGTATATAAAACCAGCACATTGTACCCCATGATTGCATTAATGTCCACAGCTATGATTTAATAAAAAAAAAAGAAAAAGAAAAAAAATCACAGGCAACAGAAACACAAATGGCTAAATGGGACTTAATTAAACAAAAAGCCTTCTGCCCTACAAAATAAATAATTAAGAGTAAAAAGACAACCTGTTGAAAATAGGAGAAGATATTTATAAACTATTTATCCAAGAGGGATTAATATCCAGAAACCCAAATCACTCAATAGAAAAGAAACAAATAATCCCATCAAAAAGTGAGGAAAGGACAAGAATAGACATTGCTCAAAGGAAGACATACAAATAGCTAATAGGTATATGAAAAAATGCTCAGCGTCACTAACCATCAGAAAAATGCAAGTTAAAACCACAGTGAGGTATCATCTTACCCTAGACAGGCTGGTTATTAATAAAAAGACAAAAAATAATGAATGTTGGCCAGAATACAAAGAGACGGGAACTCTCACACACTGTTCATGGGTATATCTACTAGTACAGCCACTGTGAAAAAGAGTTCCGTGAGGTTTCTCAAGGAACTATTTGGTCCAGCAATCCCACTACTGGGTATCTACCCAAGGGAACAGAAATTAATCTATCAAAAGGACACCTGCATGTGCGCATTTATTGTAATACTATTCACAATAGCAAAGATATAAAGTCAACTCGTACCCAAGAACAGATGAATGGATAAAGAAAAATATGGGATAGACACACGATGGAATACTATTTGGACATAAATGAGGTCATGTCATTTGCAGCAGCATGGATAGAACTGCAGGTCATAGTCTTAAGTGAAATGAGCCAGGCACACAAAGACAAATATTGCATGTTCTTGCTTGTATGTGGGAGCTAAAAAGCGTGATCAAGTGGGAGCAGGAAGTGGAAAGATAGATAATAGAAACTGGGAAGGATAAGTAGGGGAGGAGAGAAGGAGGATGAAGAGAAGGAGGTTAAAGGGTACAAACATACAGTTAGAAGGAAAAAATTCAACGTTGGAAGCAGAGTAAGGTAACTAAAAAATGTACTCAGGTGATAGACTACATATCCAACTTGATCACTATGTATTACGTACATGTAACAAAATTCACATGTACCCCATAAATTTATGCAAATAAAAAAATAAAAAAATTTATGCAAATAAAAAAAGACTAATTTCCAACAATGAGACGGACCATGAATCAAGGAATTTTGTGGCTTTTGACACATAATGTATAAAATATTAGGCAAAATGCATCGATGTATACTCCATCATCAGTATACAGATTTTGTGACTTTTCTGGCATACTTATCTTTTTTAATATCTACTAATTCCATAAATGTGACAGTTTTCTCATCATCTTAGTCTTTTTTCATTACTTAGTTTTTGGTCATGAAATTGGGCATTAACTGATTAAAGAGCAGCAGCAACCCGAGGTGCTGATGCCTAAAGAATGTGTAATAACATTGAGCAGCGTGGCCAGAAGGACGAAGCCCCAACTCTCTGGCTGCTCTTGACTCTTCTACCACCTTGCACCCCACTCTTGGGTGAGACCACTATACTGAACCACCAGGCTCTTTGAATTTTTTATTTTTCTGCTTCTGCCTGAGCTGCCCCACCTTTTCATTTATCTGATGAAGACCTACTTTTCTCATGATGTCTTTCCCCTCTTCCTCTCTCTCATCTCCACTCTTGTAGCTTTATTACTCTTCCTCAGCCACCCTGTCCCCTACAGATACTTCTATGAACATACACAGCACTCTATTGCCCTTGCTAATTTGCAGATCCTTTCCCCATCTTCTATTCCTTGAAGTCAGGGACCACATCAGTTTATGGTCATGACATCAGCATTTTTAACAGTTCAGTATGCACATAACAAATAAATAAAGTGTTTCAGGATTATCTCTAAGAATGGTAGGGATGCGGCATTTCTTTTCTTTGGTTAATCAGCACACTCAGATGTCCGTCTGTTCTACCAGGCTGCCTTCTGTATGATGCTTTTTCAAAGGCAACAGTAAAACCTCCCTAAAAATGTAAATGGTCTGAGGTCACAAGTTTTGGAGTTTCCAGGAAAGTATCAAAAATCACAATGAAAATTCCAATAGCCAAGCAACTAGATGGCTTTTTTTTTTTTGAGACAGAGTCTCACTTTGTTACCCTCGGTAGAGTGCTGTGGCGTCACAGCTCACAGCAACCTCCAGCTCCTGGGCTTAGGCGATTCTCCTGCCTCAGCCTCCCAAGTAGCTGGAACTACAGGCGCCAGCCACAATGCCTGGCTATTTTTTTGTTGCAGTTTGGCCGGGACCAGGTTCGAACCTACCACCCTCTGTACATGGGGCCCCCGCCCTACTCACTGAGCCACAGGCACCACCCAATGCCTTTTTAAAATCCAGATGTGGAGTGTTAAATTGAAAAAAACATAGATGCAAAATCAGAATTTCCATGTTATTTTGGACACAGCTCTACTTCTACTAGGAAGCTAGAAGGAACATTGTTATGACACACAGCTGCTCTTATGAATCTATAACTTTCAAATTGCATCAGAATCGACAGCACTTGCCACGCCTCCAATATGCATATGGAGCAAGTCTCCAGATGTTCATCGGAAGAGACCTCAATGGCTTTGGGCTGAGAAATGGATTAAACAACAGAATGCTATTCTTTAGATTCATACATCGTGGCCTCTTTTGCTTTCGGTGAAAGCAACACTGAAGTGAAGTTACAACTCCCATGAGCACATACACAACCCTGCTTATGCCTCAGCAATGTTCTCACTCTCGTTCCCCATGCAGTAGTAGCTTAACAGAGATCACGGAGTGTGGGAGGAGGCCCCAGGAGGCCTTTACCCCTCTTTCCGCTTACTTCCCCCTACGTTCTGAGCCCTCACACTTGTCCGGAAAAAACATAAGGCTGACCGTGTGCTTGAGTGTGGGCTGCTACTTAATACTAGAAATGCATAAGGAATTGGGTCTGCTCTGAGAAAATCAAGCAAAGATACTTGGAAGCTAGAAAGATGTTGAAAATATATTAAAACATAATAATCTAGAGTTTCTGTGGCTTTGCTAAGACCAAAAGAAGGGAAAGAGGAAAGGCAACATGCTCATGCTTCTCATGTCTCAATTTGCATCATCTGGAGTAACTGAACATTTGTCCAATAAGCTTCTGTGGGTCTCAGGCTCACAATAAAGTTGAATTTAAAAATAATACATTGATCCTGTTCATTCTTCCTGCAGCTTTTAAAACTATGAGGATTAGTAGAACCTCATCTATAAAACAGAAGAAAGTCCTGAAGCCAACTCTGGTCAGCAGAAGAAAAGGAATGCAGAAAGGCTGCCTAACCAAATCATTCTTGCATCTTCCTTTTCACCCAGCAGCCCCCTGCTCCTGGGGAGCACAGCTGAGTTCAAGGTACTTCAGTTCCTGTCCAGCTTTGCTTGGTCTTGGAAAAGGTACTAGCCAGAATTGTACCTAAAATCACAAGGAGTACTCACACACTACCGACCTACCTGCAATACGGTGAGAAGTACTGTCACTGATTCCAAGAATTTCTTTACCAATAATCATTACTCACTTGTTTACAATGTAGTCTGAACTAGGAAAAAAGCACCATCATGGAAGACATTACCCGTAATGTTTATGAGAGGAGACGACAGGAAAGATAGTCATGAACAATGCTTATGAAAGCAGGTGTTTATATGCCCATCCAGACTATATGGGTAATGAATTAAAAGAACTTGACTTTTCTTCACACAATGATAGGTAGAATAAGACTGATGAGTTGGATATAAAAAAAAAAAAAAGAAAAAGAAAGGGTGGGCCATGATCAGAGGAAACCAGTGTAAAAGAAGTTGAGTTGTTCAGTTAAAAAGTTATGTACCTGCAAGAAATCTGATTCATTAAACCAAAGGTACATGTGTATGTGTGAGTAGAGAGTTTATATTCATTTTCTATTATTTTTAATATGAAATGTATGCATGTTAAATACAGAAAAATTAAAAAATCCATAAAGCAATAAAATTTCTATATCTATAAATATTGTGCTAACAATGATACATACATACATATGTGTATACAGGCTAGACTGTGAGCATAGGACCCTGTCAGTCTTACTCACATCTGTTAATCCAATGAATAATCTTTAAATAAATGAATTTAATTTAAGATATTTTTCCATGCATATATACATATAAAATGTATTATCCCATACACACTATTTCGCATTTGACAGTATGTCACATCTGCCATAATTTACATAACTGATTGCTTTTCTGCTGAGCCCACTGGTTGGAGGCCTCTTACCTCATCCATCCTCCTTCAGGACTACTGTTCATTCCCTTGTGCTTCCTTCCTTTACCTTCAGCTCTAGGAGAAATATTCTTAAACTTTCAAGAGCATTGTGGCTTCTTGAAGAACTTGTTAAAAATTCACACTCCTGAGCTCTACCCCTAGAAATACGAATTCTTTTGGCTAAAGTGTATCATGGGAAACTGTATTTTTAAGAAAGGATTTCAAGAGATTTGTCTGCAAGGGAGGGGGGAGACCACACTGTGAGAATCACCATCTATTTTCACTCCTTCTCATTATCTGCAACTTTCCAACCTCTGGATACCACGACTCTGTTCTAAAAGAAGTATTTAAAAGTCTTCCCCCCAGATACCATAGATCCAAAATAAAGGACTTAATGCTTCCAGATTCTTAGTCACAGGATGGGCCAACCTATATGTGGAATAGTCAGTCAGAAACACACAGGTCTTATAACTCCTGCTGCTTCTGAAAATAATGAAGCATTGAGACAAACCAGTGACAGACAGACAACTTCCAGGGCCCTGATAAGATTTTGTCCTCTGATTAAAAATATATATATATTATTTTTTTTGAGACAAAATCTCACTCCACCACCCTGAGTAGAGTGCCATGATCTCATAGCTCACAGCAACCTCAGACTCTGGGACTCAGGTGATCCTTTTGCCTCCACCTCCCAAGTAGCTGGGACTAAAGGCAACCATCACAACCCCCAGCTAGTTTTTTTCTATTTTTAGCAGAGATAGGGTCTCCTTGCTCAAGCTGGTCTTGAACTCTATAAAATGTTACCCTACACTCTAATTTAGCAGAAGCCTTTGGATATGTGTGTGTTCAGTTTTACCTAACCTCCAGTTAGCCCATGAAAAGCCTAAAAGGGTCAGAAAGAGTACACGGAAAATCCTTTGTTGTGTATCTCATTGATTCGTCTTCCTACCTGGGCTGCCATCCGCCAGCCTCTCACCCCATCTTTAGCATCATGCTGGGAAGCAGTGCCCTAGGAAGGCAGATGGAGAAGTGTCACTCATAAAGTCTTTTGAGAAAGCTCCTCTTCCGCAGTGTTAGAATCCCAGAACTTATTGGGTTTCCAATAAGCCAAATAACATTAAATTCTCCTAGCATTCTGTGTTAACTTACATCTTTCAAGTACATATGAGACTGCAATTAACAGCAAGAAGCAAGGTCTGGTGCTTACAGAGAGAAGCTATAATGAAGCTGGAATCATGAGAGGAGCGGAAATTGACAGGCTCTGGCTGCCACCACTTCTCCAAGCATGGCTGCAACTGCCCACTAATTGATGTCTTTTCTCCCACGAGTGCACTCACCTCTTCTCCAGAGGCTGGTGCAAACCTGCTCACATCAGATGCCTTCTTAAAACCCTTCCACAATGCTCCATTACATTTGGCATTTGAGCATGGCTATCAGTGTCCTCATGATCTCACCAGCACCCTTATCTCTCCAGATTCACCTTTTGCCTCTACTACTAACAGCTCTTCCTCCACACGCACACGTGTGTGCATGCATACACACACACACACACACACACACACACTCACTATGTGCTCCGGCCCTTACCACACTCTGCAGGTTCTCAGATTCACCACATTCCCTCTCACTGATTCCTCTGTCTGGAGCATTCTGCACACCTCTCCTTGCTGCCTGCTCTCCTGATGAACTTCTACTTATCTTTTAGGTCTCAGTTTAGACATTGCTCCTCCTAGAAAGACTTCCTTCATCCTTATCCCTCTATAATAGGTTAAATTTAGCCATCCAAAGATGTCATGTCCTGGTGCCTTGAACTTGTAAATGCCACCTTAGTTGGGAAAAGGGTCCTTGCAGATGAAATTAAGGATCTTGAGATGAGAAGATTACCCCAGATTGTCCAGATGGGCCCTGAATACAATCATAAATGTCCCTGTAAGATAAAGGCAAAGGGAGATGACAGGCACTCAGAGGAGGAAGCGATGTGAAGCCAGAGGGAGAGATTGCAGCAATGCAACCACATGCCCAACAAGGCTGGGGTAGCCACCAGACTCTGGAAAAGACAAGGCACTGTTTGTCCCCAGGACCCTCAGCAGCAGGGTAGTCCTGCCAGATTTCCAGCCTCTGGAACCATGAAAGCTTAAATTGTTGTTGTTGTAAGCCACTAAATTTGTATTAATTTGTTATAACAGCCTCAAGAAACCAATATGCTCTCCAACCTGGAAGAGTCCTTCTTCTCCCACGGTACTTATAACACTGAACTCTCATACCTGTTTACTTGATTTAGATTCCATGAGGTGAGGATTAGGAGCATCACCTGCTCTTCTCCCCACAGCATCCTCAGTACTGAGCACAGGGCCTTTCACACAGTAGATGATCAATAAATATGTATAGAACCAATAGATTCTATTTATTCAATAGAATAAATAAAAGTGCAGGAAAGCTTTGCTTATAAAGATAAAACAGGGAACCTAATAACTATTTTTTGAAAGGCTGTTATTTAAAGAGAGGGGGAGGAAATGTAAATGAACTGAATGCCTATTACAAAAGCCATTATGCCAGATGGTTACTGGCCTTGTTATTACTCAAAACATTCTTAGAGTAGCTAGTACCACTCTGGTTGTACAGAAGGAGAAGTAGGCTCAAGAGATGAAGTAATTCACCCCTGCTCACATAGGAAGGAACAGACATCAAGGTCCATGGGGTAGATGTCACAAGGAAGGCAGACGTCAATAAAGAAAGATAACTCTTTCTATCCAGTAATGAAGGGAGTTGTAGAGGACTAGCAACTTACAGCCCAGGCACCAAAGGAAGTAGAAGTTGACATAAGAGCAAAGGCCTGGGCCAGCAATTCACTTTCCCTTCATCTCCCTTTCTGAAATTCACTCTTGCAAAGACCAATCCTTGGCATTAGCCCAAACTTCCTCCCCATCTCCTGACACTAGACCAGGATTCAAATGTTCAGAAAACCACTTCTTCAAGTTTTCTAAGCCCTGCACACCCACCAGTCTGTGAAAAAAGGTCTTCCGTGGAGATGGGGTTTACTCTATGAGGACTCCAAGACCACCTACTAATACTTCTTCATTATATTTTTAATAAAATCTGAAATTAGTTTGTTTTCCTTTTTTCAGTCTGATAAATAAAGATCTTGTTAATGTTTTCTATGGTTTATCTCTTTCTCCCAAAATAATATCAGTAAGCCAAGGATTTAGTCAGATTTCTGGTCCTCAATCTGATATGATCCCTCCCTCTTTTCAACCTCCAGAGAGATGCACTTTGTGCTTCTCTTAGCATTTTTATTTGATCAACTTTCTCAACTGCTTCATTTTACTGTTATTTGTCTCCTTCTCATATTCTCCTTATGAGATTGTAGGTTCCTTGGGAGCAGAGACAGTATCCTGTTTTCTATTGCTTACAGCACCTTCCACATCGTATGGTATGTGTTTGCCAATTGAACTGCTCAAAGTTTGTATTTTTTAGTGTATGTGAATTTGATTATATTTTACTAATGGATTATGATTTCCTGGTAATAGAGTGATTAGTTACTTTCTGAATTTACATTCAATGTTATGACTTCATAGTCTGTACAAATTAACAACTCACTACATGCAGAAATTATCACAAACAAGATTTTAAGGTTTTTTTTATTATTGTTTATCAACTTAAGTAGTTGCTTTTTTTCCTAAGACACAACCAACATAATTATTGATTGATATCATTTTTATTTAATTTTACTTTTTTAATTAATTTATAGTAAATTGACTTTTTAAAAATGGTATATAGTCCCATAAATTTTGACACGTGTCTAAATTCATATAACCATTACTGTCAGAAAACAGAATAATTCTATCATCCCCAAAACCTCCCACATACTATCTATATATCTATTTATTTATTTTTCTTTTTTTGAGACAGGGCCTTACTATCAGCCAGACTAGAATGCCGTGGTGTCCTCAAATAAACCTCAAACTCCTGGGCTGAAGGATCCCCCTGCCCCAGCCTCCTAAGTAGCTGGGACTATAGGTGCACACCACCATGCCTGACTTATTTTTCTATTTTTTGTCGAGGCAGCATCTTGTTCTTGCTCAGGGTGGTCTCACACTCCTGACCTCAAGTGATCTTCCCATCTAATCACTACTATTCTATTTTAGTCACACCTGCACCCAGCCCTAGCCACTGTCAACCATTTTCCCCATAAGTATAGTTTTGTTTTTCAGATAAAGTCAAATAAACAACATCACATACATATACTACATAACCTTTTGAGACTGGTTTCTTTCACTTAGCATAATACTACTGAGATTCATCCAAGATGTCATATGCATCAGTAGTTTCTTCCTGTTTATTGCTAAGTAGTACACAAGTGGATGGGTGGATGGATACACCACAGTTTATCCGTTCATCCATTGAAGGGCATTTAGGTTGTGTCTATTTTTTGGTGACTATGAGTATAGCTGCTGTGTGGTTTCATGTGAACTTCAGTTTTTGTTTCTCAACATTTATCAACTCTATCAAAATTGGGGAGGATGTTATCTAGCAGAACTGAGAGCCCCATAGCCATATTTTATTTATCTGAGTTTTTCAACAGCCCCAAGCTTATAATGTAGTAGTTGCTTTATAAAATATTCAAGAGTAAGCTTAGAATTGTGTTACTATTTTCCTAAACTACATTTGAGTTTAACTGTTAATATTTAGTAGTAGAGTGCTCAGTTGAGTGCTCCAACTGAACATAAGCAAAAATCATGCGTGGACAAAACAGAAAATGCACAAACCCCTACACAGGGAGAAGGCAAAGTGGTACAGAGTTTAGAAGACGTAAGTCACCCTACTATGCTATTGCCGTAGGGCTACGCTCCTCTTTCCAGGTCCCTTGCTCCCTATCCTCCAGCCACACTTGGTCAAATTCATTCCCACTTAAGGGCTTTAACATAATTTGTCCACTCTGTCTGAAATGCTTTCCCCCCATATTTTAGTGAGACTGGACCCTTCTGGTCATTCAGATTTCCACATACGTACCTTCTCATCAATGACGTCAATCACCACCCATCCTAACAGCAGCCCTCAAGTCACTTCTTATTCTTTGTCATGCCATTTATCTTAATTGTGATCTGTCTTTCCCGATCAACTCAATAGCTCCGGTGCCAGGAAGAACATTAACATACACAGTAAAAGTTCAGTAAATACAAGTTGAATGGGCAGGTGACTGAATGGATAAACACACATGTAAGAAACTTTCTTCTTGCAGAAACTGCTGGAGGGATGTTACTCACGGTACTTTAAGGATAAGCCCTGACCGTAACTTCGTCTTCACATCTTTGAAGTGTTGATGGGAGGGGTGAAAACCATTTCAAGGCTGTAAGCACTTTTTCTGTCCTATAAGGCAGAGACTCAAATGAACCATTGGTAAAGACCAATCGGTCGTTCTGGGAAAATCACTGGAGCAGGCCTTTCATTTGTAGGGTAAAGACCCTAATCATAAATACAGAAGTCTGAGACAACGTCACACCAGGAAAGCACGCTGCACTTCTGAGAATGTAAAAGGTTGTCTGTAGGGTGGGCAGATCAAGCTTCCTCTGAAGAACTACTGCTTTTCTAAGAATGAACTTGGATGTCACTGTGCCTGTACACTCATCCTGGTTCTCATGGAGCAGTGTTTTGTATAAAGCAAGGTTTGCAGAAAATCTGATGCTGAGATCTTGAAAATGCAGGAGGTACAGATTTTATTTCACTTCACGTAAGAATGGACTGCCCTGGGCTTAGTGATGTGCAATGACTCTGCCATTATGGCCTTACTCAGGGTACCATTAAGGGCTGAGCAACCCAGACTTTGAGAAAGGAAGGAAGAAAGAAAGAGAGAGAGAGAGAAAGGAAGGAAGCTACCCTTTTACTTTTGGAATTTAGAAAGGGGAAATGTGAGATTTCACAAACACACCCCAGACGCACTTATCCCATATCTATTCCTTGTACCTGCATTGTCTGTATTGATACTGGCCTATGCATTGTAACCAACAGTTTTTGACCCTGTCAATGGGGTGAACTTCCCTAAAAAGAAGCCAATCTATGAAATGAAAAGAGTGCTGGGAAACTGGACACTGGAATGGGTTGCAAAGAAAAAGTTTCCCACTATTTGGGACTCATTTTCTTAGACCCGGACCCTAAAAAGATCAACATGTTTTCAAATTTTCAGGTGTTCCTTAGCAACTGTTTCCTTTATAATGGCAATACTGACAATAATAGCACCCTAAATTATGATAATAAACCCTTCATCCTTAACAAAATAATTGTGTTCAGCTATTCAGTCATGTGATAAATATTTGTCAAATACCTATTGAATTGCCCCTGTGGGGAAGGTAAAATAGTGGTGAATAAAACAGACATTACCCCTACAGTCATGTGGCTCATGATAAGACATCAGCCAAATACAACAGTCCACTTACAAGTTATGACCATTGTGTGAAAGCCATGGAAATACGTAACAGAGACGCCTCATCTAATCTTGGGCATTAAGGGGGCTTTCCTGAAGAAGTACTTATTCCTAAGCACAAATCTCAACAATGAATACTGCTAAACTAAGCAAAGAAGAAGGGGGAGAACACTCCCAGCACAGGGAGTACAAAAATCCTAAAGGAAAAGAGAACACGGCATGCTCCAGGACTGGAAGGGCAGCCTGCTCGTCTGCAGAGAGACAGAGGTCCAGGACGAAGGCAAACTGCAGGGATCGAATCATGCAGAGTGTGAGAAACTTTGAAGTTTTTCTAATTTAGTCTACTATCTTGAAGGGCTTTGGGAAGATCACTCTGGTTCAGGGTGGATCTCTCATTAAAGAAGGCAAGAGGTGATTGTGGAGAAATATCTAGGCGGCGTCCCAGGTACCAAGTTATGTTCTCTCCACTCAAATCAGCCCTGCTATGCTTTGTGCTGCTGAGGCTGGTACATACCTGCTTTTGACAATTAGATGCATGTTAGGCTCTACAAATAGACGGGGCTGGAGGGACACTGCAAGGCAAGGCTGAAGCGGAAAGAAGGGACTTGCCCTTTCCAGTCTGCTCCTGTTTGTGTGGAGGGCACCCCAGGCTCTGCCTCTCCCTGCTGGCAGCAGCAGTTCCTGCCATTAGCAACACTCCAATCAACTTCCCAGTAGCTTGTTTTGTTTTGTCTTGTTTTCTCCCCGAGACTTGCAAAATCAGCTTCATTGTCTCCTATCTGCTCCCCAGAGAGGTAGTACTAGCCAACTAGAGACCCTTTCTCCTCAGAGGTCTGGGTCCGAGGCACACAGGTTTCTCCCGTGAGTTTCCAGGTCTTTATGATTCTAACCTTTTCCTCTTGTTCCTCCAACCCTAGGGGTGGTAGCTGTGGTTGCTACCTCTAAGATATATTGAAGTTTTCTTTTTGCTTCTCAATTACCTGGTTAACTGTATCATGGCTGGCCAACAACTCTTTAGGTGGAATTCTCCCTGTTCAAATAATGTGTATGGTTTCCATCTCCTGACTACACCCTGGCAGACACAGGTGGCTACTGCAGCACCACAGCAAACAGGGATAAAGGTGGCAGGGAAAATAGGGAAACAGCTTTTTTGTCTGAACTTTCTATTCCACCTCCATTACTCCATTATTTATTTTTTTAAGGTTATGAGAAGAACTATCTTTGTGGCAAGTAATTGGTAAAGATGGGGTCCACAATAGTACCTAATAAATATTTATTGAATAAGTTAAAATGGGGTTAATAAAAGTTTAAAGGGTCTCAAGAGATAACTTTAAAATTTCTAATTTATTCTACCATCTTGAAATATAATACATCCCCATATATACTTAGAAATAGGTATATCTAGATATCAAAGTCATACAAGATATAATGGCCCAGTCTACTGGGCTAAAATAACCTGTGAGTATTCTTTAATACTTTAATTCAGGATTTTGTGAAATGCTCTTTAACCCTACTGGTTACTATGAGGTAAAAGTTATTTTTCCCAGCTTCAGAACAAATTCATTTTAATAGACTAATTTTTCAGCAGAAATTAAACACACAGCTGTTTTTTTTATTTTAAGATACACTTTAAATGGCCTGGGGAGAATGAAAGCCATGAGTTTTCATTTCTGGGTTATGGAAAAGTAGACTTACATTCCCGCTATTACTAAAATATAGGGTACATAAATTCCATATGCAATATAAAATAGTTTAACATAGTAAATTGCACACAAACTTTATGTCCACTCTATATTTAAATTGCTCAATACTTTTATAAAAATGTTACTTGTTTTTTAAAAAACAGAAGATTTAGTAAGTTTTTAATCCAATTTATTTTTAGAATTATAATATAATCAAGGCTATCAATTCATAGAACCACTACTCTATGTCTGGTTAGTCAATGTTTTCCTTGAAATGTTTAAATTTTCTTTTCTTCTACTCTTTTTTTTTTTCCTTTATTCTTTTTTTCTTTTTTTTTCTTTTTTCAGTCAGGATTTCAGAGGGGTCCTCAAACTAAATATTGCATGAGATATAGTTATACTAAAAGAATTTTTGTTTATCTAAATATCAAATTTAACTGAGCTTCCTGTATTTTATCTGATAATCCTACTTCTATCTAATGTTTTTATCTTCTTGTTTCAGTCTACCCTTCATGTATTTCCACATTTATCTAAAAAATATACTTATGATCATACCACAGGATCACTAGCACCTGTCCCTGCTTTTAATTTTTCAGGCAAAGGAAAATCATTAATGATTTTAAAATACAAGCACTGTACTCCAGTATTCAAGGCTATCACATCCAAATCCCTGACACATGAGAAATCAATCAGAGTTGTGCAGAATGGAAAAACTTAGAGACAAGCCACCAGGCACTTAGGCACTTGTGAAATGAGAGCCCTCTTCACCTCCAAAAATAAACTGCCGTTGTTTTTCTACTATCCATGATTCTGAATGTGTTCTTTTTATATTTATAATGTAGAGCCATTCTGAAATTCTGAGAGTTTGTCCTTTATTCTAAAGCTTGGGTACATAGCTTGAACTCATATTAAATATACACTTTAATTTTCCTAACATGATTTAAAAATGAATAATCTTAGACCTCTCAAATAAATTTTATTAAGTTTACCCACCAAAATTGCCATCAGTATCCCAGTATTTATATTAAATCCCAATTATGTACAGTATTAAGCAGGGCAGATACGAACTTTATTTCTAATGACTTTATTTATTTATTTTGATTAGCAGGCCCAGCCCCGGTTTGAACCCTCCAGTCCTAGTGCATGGAGCCAGTGCTCTAATGACCCTTTTAAACACCAGTAACTACAGTGCTTGCATTGTCCTTTTTTTAACCCTAAATATTACTCAAAGTTATGATCTAATAAAAATAAATAAATAAATAAATTGATTAGATTATTAGATTATTATAGGTATTAAATGATATAATCTGTTTAGAATGCTTAGCACAGAACCTAGGATAGAATAGGCCCTTGATCAATATTATCTCTCATTATTCCATGCTCTGAAATGTAAGCTAATTTAAGTACTGAAGCTCTGCAGTGTAAGCTGATATAAGTATTAAAAATGCCTTATCTGTCACTCAAAAATATATATATATATTACCCTACGGAAAACTTAACCTGAGAAAAGAGATTGCTTTCTGAGAAATGATGTACAGTAACTTGACAACTTATTAGTACTTGAGTTCAGTGACTCATAATAGTGAGGTAGAGATCATCTCTATCTCCTTGTCCTTTACTTCTACCAGTTTACACACTTCCACGGATGTTTTCAACCTCCTTCATTCTCCAACCTTCCAAAGATAATTTTCAACCTTCGAGAACAGTGAAATTGCTTTCCTATTGAGAGTACCGGGTGTCGGTCATAACAGAATCCCCGGCATTGTTGAAGTACCCAGGAAGAGTATAGCATGTGTGTGGTCAGGGCTGTGACCTCACACAACTGGGAAACGACTCTTGTTCTCACCAGGGTCATTCGGTCCCAGTAATAATGAATGAATGAGCCAGCATCTTCCTCTGCTAGCATTGCTGAGTAGGCCCCCAGGAAATGAATGGTGGAAAAGAAATGTCTCCACCAACACCAAACCCCAAACTAGTAAGAAGAGCAGTGTTTCTGGCCTTATTCATACCCTACTCAGCTCTGTGGAAACAAGACTGCAACTTGCTAAGAAGCCAGAAATAACACTTCCTCTACTGATTCAGGCAAATCATGAGAGATACCTTGAGAGGTTACGAGGTTCATGCTTCTCTACCTAGAATTACATCTCATTTACCAAGTCTCTTGGAGGCTTGTAATTTTTGTTGGGGGAGGGAAAAAGAGTATAAAGATGAAAACTAGTGTGAGCTTCATTCATTTTCATTATCACTGTGTCTCTAGTGCTGAACACTGTGCCTGTCAGGACAGCCAACTGTTAGCATCTCTTCCCAACCCTGCATTCACCAACACCATGACAGTAGTTTGAAATTAGCCATTGAGAATATGAACATCATGGAAATCAGCAAACACTGCAAGTTCTCTTTCCCTCCTCCCCCAGAGAGCCACTCCCTCCTCTGAGTGCCAGTATTTGCTGTTATTGTCTTCATTTTACTGGGCAGATGAAGAGACTGAGGCACCGTGTGATTAATTAACTTGTCCAAGATCATTTAGCCAAGAGGGGGGATATGCAGGACTGGCACCAAGGCTTGCTGAAGTGAAACGCTGTGTGCTTTCCTGCACAGGCCGCCACAGACCCCCTGGACTCTACAGAGATATTACATGATATATGAAATAGTGAGGCTCCTACCTGGAAGCAATACCAAGTTGCCCTTAGACTCAGGGAAGCAAGGCCCCAACCCTGACCCCACATCTCAGGGAGCCTGTATACTTTGGAATGCCTTCTTCGAGTCCCTACCCAGTGCCTGGGAGCACCCAGAATCAGCAGTATCCTCTAGGCAGGAGCCCAGACAAGGGCCTATGTTGGCCTCAGTTCCTGTTTCTCCCTTAGGGGGTGATGTCCAAACCTCTGCCCTAAACCCCTATCACACATGGAGGGGGCCGCACAGCCTGATGAGGTCTGGGATTCACACCCATGTGGTGGCTTCACACACCATGGGCAGGCCTCATTCCAAGAGAGGGCCTGAGTCGGGGGGTGCTCCTGCTGACCAGTGGCATATTCTTTCTTGGGTTCATGCATTACTGGGCTGCCAGAATAGGCTGACCTGCTCTTTTAGAGTGAACCTCTCATCGGACACAGGGTGAGTTAGGGGCTTAGATGACCAGCAATCCTTGCAGTAGGCAGAATCATGGCCTCCAAAAATGTTCACACTCTAGTCCCTGCAACCTCTGCATATGTTGTGTTTCACAGCAAAGTGGCTTTGCAGATGTAATTAAAGTACAGGCTTTAAATAAGGAAATAAGCCTGGATTATCCAGGTGGGCCCAATCTAATCACACAGGCACTTAAAAGCAGAGAACATTTTCCAGCTAGAAGCAAAAGTGAAATGAAGCAGAAGAAAAAGAGATTCAAATCAAGAGAAGGCCTTGGCCCCTGGTGCATGAAGGCCCAAGGGATCTTGGGCTGTGATCCAAGGAATATGGTGGCGTCTCCAATGAGAATGAACCCTGGCAGACACCCAGCAAGGGAATAGGAACTTTCATTTGTGGAACTGAATTCAGCCAATAACCTGAGTAATTGTGAAAGCAAATTCAGCCCAGAGCCTCCAGGAAGGAACACAGCCCTGCCCGCACCTTGATCTCTCCTGATGAAACCTGGTGTAAACAGCTGAGCCATGTGTACCTTTACTCCTGACCTCCATGACTGTTAGATAATACAATGGATGTTGTGTTAAGGTGCTAAAAGTGTGGTAATTTGTTATGGCAACATGAAAAAAAAAAAATTTTTTTTTTTTTTGAGGCAGAGTCTCAAGCAGTCACCCTGGGTAGAGTGCCGTGGCGTCACAGCTCATAGCAAACTCAAACTCTTGGGCTTAAGTGATTCTCTTGCCTCAGCCTCCCAAGTAGCTGGGACTACAGGCACCTGTCTCATTGCCCAGCTATTTTTTGGTTGCAGTTGTCATTTTTCCTTAGCAGTCCTGGGCTGGATTTGAACCCGCCACCCTAGGTGTATGTGGCTGGCACCCTGCCAACTGAGCTACAGGCGCCACCAAAAAATATTAATAATAGAATCCACCAAGACTCTAATGCTTCAGCCACATGGGCAGGGCCATGCACAGGCCTAACCTGCCTGTTCTCTGACCTCCGCGCTGTCTCTGGCTCAAGCACTAAGAAAAGGACGGGAGTACCTTACTCTGTACATCCCTCCCCCATTGTCAGTGCCCCCACCACCACCAGGCCCTTCCAATGGATGTTCTGTCTTTCAATTTACGTGGTAAAGTTGTGCTCTCCTAGATCACAACTGTACCTGTTAAGCTGTACCTGTAAGGGACATACATTCTTTATATGAATGAGACCATTTTTCTGCCCATGAGACCCTCGCCTCCCCTCCCCACTCATGGCAGGATGTAAAAGGCAGTCATCACTGAGGGAGATCACATTCTAGAAATGTAGTGACTGCTACCTAAAAACATCAGGAGACGCATGGCTGGAAGATGTGTTATTCCACATTCTGTTATAAAATTCTGAACATGACCAAAAGCAAATTATCATTCTGAGCTTCCTGCATACTCTGGGTAAGGCTTGCATTTGTGGCCATAATCAGTGAAGCACAGTAACCACTTCTGAGATGGTCACTGGAAGCCAGTATTCACAGACAGCCTGATGGATAATGCAATGTTGTGAAGAGTGTGGCAGACAGCATGAGGTAAATGGAGGTCAGGACTGCAGAGGTTGGAGGCTCCATTAACACAGACAGGTTCTGAAGAGCCATGCGACTGGAAGAAAGAACAGCCTTGCTGCCTTTTGTCCATGGCTGAAGATATGAGATTAGCTGGGCACAGTGTATTGGATGATAAAGATCGCACAGAAACGGTTCCCGGACCTGAACGGGACCTCCACCTACACATGCACTGCCTGGACAACAAATAGATTCATAAGTACTTCTCTACTCATCATTCTAAATTTTCATCAACAAATCACACGGGCCTCACTGGCTCCATGAATTTTTGTGGTCTATTTTTTTTTTTTAATTGTTGGGGATTCATTGAGGGTACAATAAGCCAGGTTACACTGGTTGCAATTGTTAGGTAAAGTCCCTCTTGCAATCATGTCTTGCCCCCATAAAGTGTGACACACACCAAGGCCCCACCCACCTCCCTCTTTCCCTCTTTCTGTGTCCCCCCCATAACCATAATTGTCATTAATTGTCCTCATATCAAAATTGAGTACATAGGATTCATGCTTCTCCATTCTTGTGATGCTTTACTAAGAATAATGTCTTCCACGTCCATCCAGGTTAATACGAAGGATGTAAAGTCTCCATTTTTTTTAATGGCTGAATAGTATTCCATGGTATACATATACCACGGCTTGTTAATCCATTCCTGGGTTGGTGGGCATTTAGGCTGTTTCCACATTTTGGCAATTGTAAATTGAGCTGCAATAAACAGTCTAATACAAGTGTCCTTATGATGAAAGGATTTTTTTTCCTTCTGGGTAGATGCCCAGTAATGGCATTGCAGGATCAAATGGGAGGTCTAGCTTGAGTGCTTTGAGGTTTCTCCATATTTCCTTCCAGAAAGGTTGTACTAGTTTGCAGTCCCACCAGCAGTGTAAAAGTGTTCCCTTCTCTCCACATCCACGCCAGCATCTGCAGTTTTGAGATTTTGTGATGTGGGCCATTCTCACAGGGGTTAGATGGTATCTCAGGGTGGTTTTGATCTGCATTTCTCTAATAGATAGAGATGATGAACATTTTTCATGTGTTTGTTAGCCATTTGTCTGTCATCTTTAGAGAAAGTTCTATTCATGTCTCTTGCCCATTGATATATGGGATTGTTGGCTTTTTTCATGTGGATTGAGTTCTCTATAGATCCTGGTTATCAAGCTTTTGTCTGATTGAAAATATGCAAATATCCTTTCCCATTGTGTAGGTTGTCTCTTTGCTTTGGTTGTTGTCTCCTTGGCTGTACAGAAGCTTTTCAGTTTAATGAAGTCATATTTGATTATTTTTGTTGTTGTTGCAATTGCCATGGCAGTCTTCTTCATGAAGTCTTTCCCTGGGCCAATATTTTCCAATGTTTTTCCTATGCTTTCTTGGAGGATTTTTATTGTTTCATGCCTTAAATTTAAGTCCTTTATCCATCTTGAATCAATTTTTGTGAGTGGGGAAGGGTGTGGGTCCAGTTTCAGTCTTTTACATGTGGATATCCAGTTCTCCCAACACCATTTATTGAATAGGGAGTCTTTCCCCCAAGGTATGCTCTTGTTTGGTTTATCGAAGATTAGGTGGTTGTAAGATGTTAGTTTCATTTCTTGGTTTTCAATTCGATTCCAAGTGTCTATGTCTCTGTTTTTGTGCCAGTACCATGCTGTCTTGACCACTATGGCTTTTTAGTACAGACTAAAATCTGGTATGCTGATGCCCCCAGCTTTATTTTTATTACTAAGAACTGCCTTAGCTATATGGGGTTTTTTTCTTATTCCATACAAAACGCAGAATCATTTTTTCCAAGTCTTGAAAGTACGATGTTGGTATTTTGATAGGAATAGCATTGAATAGGTAGATTGCTTTGGGAAGTACAGACATTTTAGAATGTGTTGGGGAAGATTCCTTCTTCCTCAGTTTTTTGGAATAATTTCTGCAGTACAGGAATAAGCTCTTCCTTGAAGGTTTGATAGAATTCTGGTGTGAAGCCATCTGGACCAGAGCATTTTTTGTTTGGAAGATTTTTTTATTGTTTCTTTGATCTCAGTGCTTGAAATTGGTCTGTTCAGGAGCTCTATTTCTTCCTGGCTGAGTCTAGGGAGAGGGTGTGATTCCAAATACTGATCCATTTCCTTCACATTGTCAAATTTATGTGCATAGAGTTTCTGGTAGTATTCAGAGATGATCTCTTGTATCTCTGTGGGATCAGTTGTTATTTCCCCTTTATCATTTCTGATTGAGGTTACTAGAGATTTTACTTTTCTATTTCTCGTTAGTCTGGCCAATGGTTTATCTATTTTATTTATTTTTTCAAAAAACCAACTCCTTGTTTCATTAATTTTCTGAATGATTCTTTTGTTTTTAATTTCATTGATCTCTGATTTGATTTTGGAGATTTCTTTTCTTCTACTGACATTAGGCTTAGATTGTTCGTCTTCTTCCAACTTCATAAGATGGCTTGTGAGTTTGTTGATGCACGTTCTCTTTCTGTTTTTCGAATGTAGGCATCTAAAGCGATAAATTTTCCTCTCAAAACTGCTTTTGCAGTATCCCACAGGTTTTGGTAGCTTGCGTCTTCATTGTTGTTATGCTCAAGGAAGTTAATGATTTCCTGTTTTGTTTCTTCCTGCACCCATCTGTTATTCAACAGAAGATTGTTTAATTTCCATGTCTTTGTGTGGGGTCAAACGTTTTTGTTAGATTTGAGTTCCACCCTTAGTGCCTCATGGTCTGAGAAGATACAAGGTAAAATTTCAATTCTTTTGATTCTGTTGATATTTGTTTTGTGTCCAGGATATGATCAATTTTGGAGAATGTTCCATGGGGTGATGAGAAGAATGTATATTCTTTATCTTTGGGATGGAGTGTTCTATATGCGTCTATCAAGCACAGTTGTTCTAGGGTCTCATTTAAATCTCTTATATCTTTGCTTAGTTTCTGTTTAGAGGATCTGTCCAGCTCTGTAAGAGGAGTGTTAAAGTCCCCTGTTATTATGGTATTATCAGATATCATATTGTTCAGACTGAGTAAGGTCTGTTTCAAGAATCTGGGAGCATTTAAATTGGGTGCATAAATATTTAAAATTGAAACGTCTTCTTGTTGTATTTTTCCCTTGACCAATATAAAGTGACCATTGTTGTCTTTTTTGACTTTAGTTGCTTTAAATCCACATGTATCTGAAAATAAGATCGCAACTCCTCTTTTCTTCTGAATGCCATTTGCCTGAAAAGTTGTCTTCCAACCCTTGACTTGGAGCTTTAATTTGTCTTTTGAAGCCAGGTGTGTTTCTTGCAGACAGCAAATGGACTGTTTTTTAATCCAGTCAGCCAATCTATGTCTCTTCAGTGGGGAATTCAAGCCATTAATGTTTATTGAGATAATTGATAAGTGTGGTAGTGTTCTATACATTTTACTTTGTGAGAGTCCATTGCTTAGTTTTATCTTTTGCATCAGTGTGGAGGTTAGGTTCTGTCCTTTAATTTCTGAGTTTTTGCTTTGCTGCTGATCCATTGTGATGGTCAGTGTGTAGAATAGGTTGAAGTATTTCCTGTAGAGCTGGTCTCGTTGTGGCGAATTTCTTCAATGTTTGTATATCCGTAATTGATTTGATTTCTCCATCAATTTTTAAGCTTAGCTTAGCAGGGTACAGAATTCTTGACTGGAAATTGTTCTGTTTAAGTAGATTAAAGGTAGATGACCATTGTCTTCTTGCTTGGAAAGTTTCATTAGAGAAGTCTGCAGTCACTCTGATGGATTTGCCCCTGTAGGTCAACTGGCTCTTACTTCTGGCAGCTTGCAGAATCTTTTCTTTTGTCTTGACTTTGGACAGGTTCATCACAATGTGTCTTGGAGAAGCTCGGTTAGAGTTGAGGTGACCTGGGGTCTGATATCCCTCTGAAAGCAGTGTGTCATAATCTTTGGGAAATTTTCTTTTATAATATTCTCTAGTATGGCTTCCATTCCTCTGGGTCATTCTTCTTCCCCTTCTGGGATTCCTATAACTCGTATGTTGGAACGCTTCATAAACTCCCATAATTCTGACAGTGAATGTTCTGCTTTCTCTCTCTTCTCTTCTGCCTCTTTTACTATCTGAGTTATGTCAAGGACTTTGTCTTTTACTTGTGAAATTCTTTCTTCTGCATGGTCTAACCTGTTGCTGATACTTTCCATTGCATCTTTAAGTTCCCTAATTGACTGTTTCAGTTCCTTCAGCTCTGCTATATCCTTTCTATATTCTTCATATCGTTCGTCTCTTATTTGATTCTGTTTTTGGATTTCCTTTTGGTTATTTTCCACTTTATTACCAGTTTCCTTCATTATTTCCATCATTTCCTTCATTGTTTTCATCATGTGTATTCTAAATTCCCTTTCTGTCATTCCTAACATTTCTTTATTGGTGGAATCCTCTTTAGTAGCTACCTCATGGTCCCTTGGAGAGGTTGTTCTGGACTGGTTCTTTATGTTGCCTGGAGTTTTCTGATGATTCTGCCTCATGAGTGATTTCTTTTATCTGTTTCCTTGCCCTAATTTTCCTTTCACTTCCTCTTGCTCTTTAAGTTCCCATGCCTGTGGACTAAGGATTCGATGAGTCCTTTTGTTATAGGACCAGAAGGATAAGAAGGTTGAAAAGCAAGAAGGGATGAAAGAAAGAAGGAAAGAACAAAAAGAAATTAGAGAAAGGAGAGGGGGTGTGTAAAAGGAATATTGACAAAAAGAAGAGAGGCACAGAAAAAGGGAGACAGAGCAATATAGGTGTACAGTAGGATACTTTGACACAACCTTAAAAAATCCCAACCTCTGGGGGTACCCGGTTGGGTGGTTCCCTTGAGGTCGGCAACTCTTTGCTAACCTGATCAGACACAGTACCCCACCTCCACGAAGTAGAGAGGAAAGACAAAAATGCTATAAATCAAACCAAAACAAGCAAACAGAAAACTTTACAAGATAAAATTGGGTGAAAAACCAAGTAATAGGGGTAGAAACACTAGCAAAAATGAAGTTCTAGTTATTGGAAAAGGCAGCAATGGGAAATGGTATTTATACTAGAAAACTGGAGAAAGAAAAATCTGTACGGAAAAGCTTGAAATTAAAAACAAAACAAAACAACAACAACAACATCAAAATAAACAAAAAGCAAACAAACAAACAAAAACAAAGCAGTCTATATATCTTGTTGAATATTGTCTGGGCAACAGGTGGTCTTCTTGGTTATGAGATGTTAATTACAATGCTGATATGACTGGAAGCCTCCTCTGATTTCTCAAACCCCACAGGGTAGACACCCTAAGTCTCTCTTCAGCCCTCTTAAAAGGCACTTTAAGCTTCTAAACTTGCTAAGCAGAAGCTTTCCCAGGAAAGTGTTTGGCTCTGGAATAGCTGCTGAAGTGGCTATACACTTACCCAGTGTGCCAAAACCGGTCTCACTCTGCCCCTGAGGGTTAGGGCTGTAAGGCGGCTCAGACCCCACCTTTAGGCTGTTCAGTCACTAGGTTACTAGGTCCCGCCCAATCCTTGCTCTGCAGCCCTTAGGACGGACCTTGTTGGGGCAGTTCTCTCACAGTGGCTCCCTGCAGCCCTCACCCGAACACTATTAGCTCCGTCCGGCCAGCTCAGTGACTCAGTCTGGGGTCCCAGACAATGCCCAAAGTTCTCCACACTCCCACTCAAGCTCTCCCCAAGGCAGTTCAACTGAGTGCCAAGTCCAAAAACACCAAAACAGTTCACAGATAAGGCCTTTCCGGTTTGCAGTCTCACTGCTACTGCACTTACAGCTGTTCGCGGGATTAGACCGATCGAACACACGCGATTACTTGCCAGTTTTCCACTCTTTTTGTCCTCCTCTTGGGGTCCAGAAGTCTCTCACTACTCCCTGTATCCTCAAAGGGATGATTATAGGCAGATCCCATCAGCCAGAGACATCTGGAGTCTTATCTCCCCAGACTCACGGTGCCCAGATGCAAGGAAGCTGTTACTCGGCTGCTTTGTGGTCTATTTTTAATCAAATTGTTTATAGAGACAGGGGCCCAGAAAAAAAGGAAATAATTGCCCAGGGCCCTGTGTACTTAGAAACGACCTTTGTCAAACCCTTCAGTAGTCATGGTGGTGGCTGGGTGGTGGTTCTCTAGATGAAATACTTGATGGCCAACCCACAACCAGAACACAGCAAGTGTGCATAAGCCACGAGGCATAGGCTCCTCCTAACCCTGCCTCTGCCCTTCATGGGTGAAAGTAGTTGGATATACAGACTCTCAGTGTCCCTGCACATCTCCAGGGCTCCCATTCACTGCTGGTGGGGGCTTCCCATGCTCCTCACCTGCATTATTAGGGAGAGGCAACTCAGGGTTGATTTCTCTGTAGGATGTAATGCCAGGCCGCATAACTGGAGTGTAATTTAGTCCACACCACCAGATCATAGAATGTGCGAATCAGAAAACACCTTACAGAATCATCTGCTCCAAATACCACGTTAATGGCATGTTAGGCTACTGAGACCCAGAGAGCTCAAGTCTCACAGGGCAGGTCCGGAATCTGCTCCCGGTGCTGGTGTGTGGTGGAAGTGCGGGAGCCACAAAGCATGCTGGGTAGGTGTTGGAGCTCCGGAGTCAGACTGTCTGTGTTTGAGCCTCTATGGCAGTTTTCCCTTAAGAAAAATGAGCACAACAATCATAGTACCTAATTCATAACGAAAACTACATGATAAAGATATACAAAGGGTTGCACAATGCCAGGCACCAAGAAAGCACTAACTAAACATTGCTGATATTATTATACTACATAAGACTGCTTCACTCGTCAAGTAATGTTGCTCTAACTCTACACCTACACCAGTGCAGAACACAGTAAGGCCACTGGGGACCTGCATGTGCCACACACTATGCTAGTCACTGGGGGAGTCTGCAGGAAGGAGTTTGCCTGGGACTATTGATACAGGTGGTAGGAGCTGCAAACTCCAGCCTGGTGACCACACTTGCATGTAACACATGCCATCCCTCCTGCTCACACAATGCTGAAATCCCCCAAAGGCTGGCTTCCAAGCTTTGGCACTTCCTTGCTCTTGGTAAGGTCCCGGGATTGCCAAATTCAAAGGACATATGTCTATCCTTATCTTTGTTTACATTTGTCTTTCTTTAAACCGTCCCTGGAACTCTCTCTTTTCAGTGTATTAGTCTGCTCAGTCTGCCACAACTAGATACCATAGACCGGGTAGCTTAGAAACAGAAATTTATTTTCTCACCACTCTGGGAGCTGGAAGTTTAAGGTTGAGATGCTGGCAAGGATGACTTCTAGTGAGGCCTCTATTCCTGGCCTGGAGACAGTGCCTCTTTGCTGTATCCTCATGTGGCCTTTTCTCTGTGTCCTCTCTCTTAAGAAAGAGAGATCTGGTGCCTCTTCCTCTTCTTATGGATACCAGTCCCGTAGAATTAGCAGCCTGCCCATCCCTGCGCCTTCTTTTCACCTGAAATATAATCGCACTGGGAGTTAGGGCTTCAGCATATTAATTGGGAAGGAGGGGTTACACAATTCAGTCCATAACCCTTGGCTTCCATAACATGACTCTCATGGTTCTTCCTACTCCTCTGACAATTCCTTCACAATTTCTCTCCCTCTGAATGCTAGAGTTCCCAAGCTCCATCATTTGACTCCTATTCTTTCTTTGCCCTGATATTCATTTCCTGAGTGATCACACCCACATGCATGATTTTCACTACCACATCCAGACATATATTCATGTGTTCTCTCCACACATATATTCATCCTACATACAAGCCATGCCCACAGCTTCTCACACCTTCATGCCTGCACACATGCTCTTCCTGTGGAAACATCTGGGTCACCCTTCATCACTACTCAAGTTTTTACCTCCTAAGAGAAGCTTTCCCTAACCACTCTCCCATCCAGCCTCCAGGCCAGCCTCCTGTGTATATTAGTATGATAGCATAGCTCACACTATAGCTAATGTCTCCTCTTTTCTGATGTCCAACCACCACTGAGGATAGGAACCATCTGCCAGAGGGACTTTACTTAACAAATGCAATCAGTGTAACCTGGTTTCTTGTACCCTGAATTAATCCCCAACAATTAAAAGAAGAAAAAGAAAGAAACCATCTGCCAACCACTTTGATGTCCAAAGCACCAAAAATTATGATAAATAGTGGGTAGAATCACAGATTTTGGAGTCAAAATTATATGGATTCAAATTCTAATTCTGCCTTTTCAGCTCTCTGAGCTTTAGGTTTTTTATCTCTCAAATGGTGATGGGTAGGAGCTCCCTACTTCACAGGAGAAGGTTGTTAGAGGGATTATTAAATTGGGTAAGGAATGCAAGGTGCTTAGTATAGAGCTTAGTACAGCTTAGGGTCTTAGTAAATGGTTACAGAATGAACTAACTAATTAACCAATGCTGGGAGTGAAGTATACAAGATGAAGAACTTTTTTCTCCCTCTTTTATCTACCCTCATGTGTCCTCAGTTGAGACATGCTGTTGTCAGTGGGAAGGTAAATCTTCAGAACGATCCTCAATTCATCTGTTACAGGAGTGTTAGACTGCTGAACTTCTATCTGAAATATCTAGACCAATGTTATCAGGGTTCAGGCTGGGAGGTACACTCTCCAGAGGGTGAACTGGCTTGTACTGCAGGTCCAGGAATTCCCTGGATTATCATTCTTCCTGCCCCACCACTCTCCTTTTTTCACCAATATGCCACATGCACCGTACTCTGAGATTGCACCTTTGTAAGAGTGAATTGGAAAACTTGGGTGACAAAATAACACAGTACAAATCTAGTGATATATAACACTTTTTTTCTTACTGTTGGGGATTCATTGAGGGTACAAGAAACCAACACTTTTTTTCCTAAGTAGAAGTGGCTCATTCTATTTTTTTTTTTTAAATCCAGAAAGATATTGGCTAAATTGAGTTACAGAAAACCTAATTATCTCCACAGAAGTTTTAAGTACTAAAGCTCTCGAGTTGGGATGTTTCTAGAAACATAACCTCTATGTACAAATTAGAAATCTCCATGAAAGGAAAATAATGTATTTCAATTCAATACCACAGCATACCATAGGCTGAGGGAGGAGAGGCTGAGCAAAGCTCCCTTAAAGAAGACATTTGGATGAAGCTGAAACTCCTAATCTAGTACACTTTCAACAATTACATCTGAAATAGTTCTCACAGTATTGCGGATTTTCAAAAGAAAACAATGAAGGAAAAAAGTGTCTCTTTTCTTATCAGCTATGTAGGGCTGAATTTTTTTTTTCTGAATTTCTTTTTTAGGAATTTCTCTTTTCCATTATGGTTACTATTGTCTGTTTTTGCTTTGATTTTATTTGCTTTTTAATAATCTGTGTATGGCAAGTTTTTTTCCTCTTGCTAGGGTGGAGTTGGCATATTTCAGCCCACATCGTAAATAGTCATCATTCCTTTTGACTGTTTATCATTTGAATCTCCTACCTGTATTTGGAGCATCGACCTTCTTATCAGCCACTTTCCACTATAAAATCTGAAACGCCAGACACTACCTTTCCCAGAATCCCCTGCAGGGAGTTATGGGCAGAGGACCCAGGGTCCAGCAATCACAAGCACCCACTTGGGAGTCTGAATCAGGTGCTAGTGACACAAAGAAGCAGCCACTCAGACCCTCTCTAGAGGTGATGACAATTGCAGCAAGGTCCCGTTTCCATGGCAGCAGTGGCTGCAGTCCTGTCCCCATACTGCACCTGGAGATGTTCTGCTGTATTGGCAGCCAAGTGCAGCATCTGGCAATAGCAGTGGGAATGGCATCTTCACCAGAGCACACTGTGGCAGGATTTGGGTTATCATGCTCTGCTACTGTAGCTCCAAGCCTGGTTCTCCAGCACCCCTGGCAACGCAATGTTATTTTAATAAATGAGGTTAAATCAGCTGGAGCCTATGTTCCCTATAACTAAGAATTCTGACAGATTCTGAAAGCCAAAGGGAGGGGGGAAAGGGTGTTGTCCCCATCTTTGAGAAGTCTAGGGCCAGTGGTAGATAACTCCTTCTGATCAGACTCACCACTAGACGGCTGGCCTTGTACAGGGAGGGGACTTTTGACATCTCAGCCTCCAAACAAGGCAGCCAGAGCAGAATGGGCAGTTAGCAGAAGCCAGCGGGTGCACAGTGACATGTTGAGTGAAGCATAAAAGAAAACAGATGAAAGCAACTACCTGTACTGTACTGAATGTGGCAGTGTCACAAGAAAGCCACACTTGCCCATGAACTGTGACGAAGTGAAATCACAAATGGAAAATCTGTGATCCCTTGGGTCTTTCTCTCTGTCTGTTTTGAATAAGACTCCCATTTCTGTTAATGCAAACTCTCAAGTTATTCAAAGAAGTGGCTCAGACTATTTATTTCTAAGAAATTAATCCAGGAGGAGAGCAAGATGGCAGCCGAGTAACAGCTTCCTTGCATCTGGGCACCATGAGTCCGGGGAGATAGGACTCTAGGCATCTCTGGCTGGTGGGATCTGCCTATCAACACCCCTGCGAGGATACAGAGAGTCAGCGAGAGACTTCTGGACCCAAAGAGGAGGACTAAAACAGTGGAAAACCGGCAAGTGGTCGCCTGTGTTCAATCGGTCTAAACCCGCCCGCAACTGCACGAGAACTTAAAGACCAAGAGGAAGTGAAAGGAAAATTAGGGCAAGGAAACAGATAAAAGAAATCACTCATGAGGCAGAATCATCAGAAAACTCCAGGCAACATGAAGAACCAGTCCAGAACAACCCCACCAAGGGACCATGAGGTAACTACTGCAGAGGATTCCACCTGTAAAGAAATGTTAGGAATGACAGAAAGGAAATTTAGAATAAACATGATGAAAACAATGAAAGAAATGATGGAAATAATGAAGGAAACTGGTAATAAAGTGGAAAATAACCAAAAGGAAATCCAAAAACAGAATCAAATAAGAGACGAACGATATGAAGAATATAAAAAGGATATAGCAGAGCTGAGGAACTGAAACAGTCAATTAGGGAACTTAAAGATGCAATGGAAAGTATCAGCAACAGGGTAGACCATGCAAAAGAAAGAATTTCAGAGGTAGAAGACAAAGTTCTCGAGATAACTCAGATAGTAAAAGAGGCAGAAAAGAAGAGAGAGAAAGCAGAACGTTCACTGTCAGAATTATGGGACTTTATGAAGCATTCCAACATACGAGTTATAGGAATCCCAGAAGGGGAAGAAGAATGCCCCAGAGGAATGGAAGCCATACTAGAGAATATTATAAAAGAAAATTTCCCAAATATCACCAAAGATTCTGACACACTGCTTTCAGAGGGATATCAGACCCCAGGTCACCTCAACTCTAACCGAGCTTCTCCAAGACACATTGTGATGAACCTGTCCAAAGTCAAGACAAAAGAAAAGATTCTGCAAGCTGCCAGGAGTAAGCGCCAGTTGACCTACAGGGGCAAATCCATCAGAGTGACCGCAGACTTCTCCAATGAAACTTTCCAAGCAAGAAGACAATGGTCAACTACCTTTAATCTACTTAAACAGAACAATTTTCAGCCCAGAATTCTGTACCCTGCTAAGCTAAGCTTAAAAATTGATGGAGAAATCAAATCATTTACGGATATACAAACATAGAGAAAATTCGCCACAACGAGACCAGCTCTACAGGAAATACTTCAACCTGTTCTGCACACTGACCACCACAATGGATCAGCAGCAAAGTAAGAACTCAGAAATTAAAGGACAGAACCTAACCTCCACACTGATGCAAAAGATAAAACTAAGCAATGGACTCTCACAAAAGAAGATGAATAGAATACTACCACACTTATCAATTATCTCAATAAATGTTAATGGCTTGAATTCCCCACTGAAGAGACACAGATTGGCTGACTGGATTAAAAAACACAAGCCATCCATTTGCTGTCTGCAAGAAACACACCTGGCTTCAAAAGACAAATTAAAGCTCCGAGTCAAGGGTTGGAAGACAACTTTTCAGGCAAATGGCATTCAGAAGAAAAGAGGAGTTCCAATCTTATTTTCAGATTCATGTGGATTTAAAGCAACTATAGTCAAAAAAGACAAAGATGGTCACTTTATATTGATCAAGGGAAAAATACAACAAGAAGATGTTTCAATTCTAAATATTTGTGCACCCAATTTAAATGCTCCCACATTCTTGAAACAGACCTTACTCAGTCTGAGCAATATGCTATCTGATAATACCATAATCACAGGGGACTTTAACACTCCTCTTACAGAGCTGGACAGGTCCTCTAAACAGAAATTAAACAAAGAAAGATATAAGAGATTTAAATGAGACCCTAGAACAACTGTGCTTGATAGACACATATAGAACACTCCACCCCAAAGATAAAGAATATGCATTCTTCTCATCACCCCATGGAACATTGTCCAAAATTGATCATATCCTGGGACACAAAACAAATATCAACAGAATCAAAAGAAATGAAATTTTACCTTGTATCTTCTCAGACCATAAGGCACTAAAGGTGGAACTCAACTCTAACAAAAATGCTCAACCCCACCCAAAGGCATGGAAATTAAACAATCTTCTGTTAAATAACAGATGGGTGCAGGAAGAAATAAAACAGGAAATCATGAACTTCCTTGAGCATAACGACAATGAAGACACAAGCTACCAAAACCTGTGGGATACTGCAAAAGCAGTTTTGAGAGGAAAATTCATTCCTTTAGATGCCTACATTCGAAAAACAGAAAGAGAGAGCATCAACAATCTCACAAACCATCTTATGGAATTGGAAAAAGGAGAACAATCGAAGCCTAATGTCAGCAGAAGAAAAGAAATCTCCAAAATCAAATCAGAGATCAATGAAATTGAAAACAAAAGAATCATTCAGAAAATTAATGAAACAAGGAGTTGGTTTTTTGAAAAAATAAATAAAATAGATAAACCATTGGCCAGACTAACGAGAAATAGAAAAGTAAAATCTCTAGTAACCTCAATCAGAAATGATAAAGGGGAAATAACAACTGATCCCACAGAGATACAAGAGATCATCTCTGAATACTACCAGAAACTCTATGCACATAAATTTGACAATGTGAAGGAAATGGATCAATATTTGGAATCACACCCTCTCCCTAGACTTAGCCAGGAAGAAATAGACATCCTGAACAGACCAATTTCAAGCACTGAGATCAAAGAAACAATAAAAAAGCTTCCAAACGAAAAATGCCCTGGTCCAGATGGCTTCACACCAGAATTCTATCAAACCTTCAAGGAAGAGCTTATTCCTGTACTGCAGAAATTATTCCAAAAAATTGAGGAAGAAGGAATCTTCCCCAACACATTCTATGAAGCAAACATCACCCTGATACCAAAACCGGGAAAAGACCCAACCAAAAAGGAGAATTTCAGAACAATCTCACTCATGAATATAGATGCAAAAATTCTCAACAAAATCCTAGCCAATAGATTACAGCTTATCATCAAAAAGTCATTCATCATGATCAAGTAGGCTTCATCCCAGGGATGCAAGGCTGGTTTAACATACGCAAGTCCATAAACGTTATCCACCATATTAACAGAGGCAAAAATAAAGATCACATGATCCTCTCAATAGATGCAGAAAAAGCATTTGATAAAATCCAGCATCCTTTTCTAATTAGAACACTGAAGAGTATAGGCACAGGTGGCACATTTCTAAAACTGATTCAAGCTATCTATGACAAACCCACAGCCAATATTTTACTGAATGGAGTAAAACTGAAAGCTTTTCCTCCTAGAACTGGAACCAGACAAGGTTGTCCTCTGTCACCTTTACTATTCAACATGGTGCTGGAAGTGCTAGGCAATACAATTAGGCAAGACAAGGAAATAAAGGGAATCCAAATGGGAGCAGAGGAGGTCAAACTCTCCCTCTTTGCTGACGACATGATCTTATACTTAGAGAACCCCAAAGACTCAACCACAAGACTCCTAGAAGTCATCAAAAAATACAGTAATGTTTCAGGATATAAAATCAATGTCCACAATTCAGTAGCCTTTGTTTACACCAATAACAGTCAAGATGAGAAGCTAATTAAGGGCACAACTCCCTTCACCATAGTTTCAAAGAAAATGAAATACCTAGGAATATACCTAACAAAGGAGGTGAAGGACCTCTGTAAAGAAAATTATGAAATCCTCAGAAAGGAAATAGCAGAGGATATTAACAAATGGAAGAACATACCATGCTCATGGATGGGAAGAATCAACATTGTTAAGATCTCTATACTTCCCAAAGCAATCTACCTATTCAATGCCATTCCTATCAAAATACCAACATTATACTTTCAAGACTTGGAAAAAATGATTCTGCGTTTTGTATGGAACCGGAAAAAAACCCGTATAGCTAAGGCAGTTCTTAGTATTAAAAATAAAGCTGGGGGCATCAGCATACCAGACTTTAGTCTGTACTACAAAGCCATAGTGGTCAAGACAGCATGGTACTGGCACAAAAATAGAGACATAGACACTTGGAATCAAATTGAAAACCAAGAAATGAAACTAACATCTTACAACCAACTAATCTTCGATAAACCAAACAAGAACTTACCTTGGGGGAAAGACTCCCTTTTCAATAAATGGTGTTGGGAGAACTGGATGTCTACATGTAAAAGACTGAAACTGGACCCACACCTTTCCCCACTCATAAAAATTGATTCAAAATGGATAAAGGACTTAAATTTAAGGCATGAAACAATAAAAATCCTCCAAGAAAGCATAGGAAAAACACTGGAAGATTTTGGCCTGGGGAAAGACTTCATGAAGAAGACTGCCATGGCAATTGCAACAACAACAAAAATAAACAAATGGGATTTCATTAAACTGAAAAGCTTCTGTACAGCTAAGGAGACAATAACCAAAGCAAAGAGACAACCTACACAATGGGAAAGGATATTTGCATATTTTCAATCAGACAAAAGCTTGATAACTAGGATCTATAGAGAACTCAAATTAATCCACATGAAAAAAGCCAACAATCCCATAGATCAATGGGCAAGAGACATGAATAGAACTTTCTCTAAAGATGACAGATGAATGGCTAACAAACACATGAGAAAATGTTCATCATCTCTATATATTAGAGAAATGCAAATCAAAACTACCCTGAGATATCATCTAACCCCAGTGAGAATGGCCCACATCACAAAATCTCAAAACTGCAGATGCTGGCATGGATGTGGAGAGAGGGGAACACTTTTACACTGCTGGTGGGTCTGCAAACTAGTACAACCTTTCTGGAAGGAAGTATGGAGAAACCTCAAAGCACTTAAGCTAGACCTCCCATTTGATCCTGCAATCCCATTACTGGGCATCTACCCAGAAGGAAAAAATTCCTTTTATCATAAGGACACTTGTACTAGACTGTTTATTGCAGCTCAATTTACAATCGCCAAAATATGGAAACAGCCTAAATGCCCACCAACCCAGGAATGGATTAACAAGCTTTGGTGTATGTATACCATGGAATACTATTCAGCTATTTAAAAAAATTGAGCCTTTACATCCTTCGTATTATCCTGGATGGAAGTGGAAGACATTATTCTTAGTAAAGCGTCACAAGAATGGAGAAGCATGAATCCTATGTACTCAATTTTGATATGAGGACAATTAATGACAATTAAGGTTATGGGGGGGGGGAGGAAAAGCAGAAAGAGGGACGGAGGGAGGTGGGTGTGTCACACTTTATGGGGCCAAGACATGATTGCAAGAGGGACTTTGCCTAACAATTGCAATCAATGTAACCTGGCTTATTGTACCCTCAATGAATCCCCAACAATAAAAAAAAAAAGAAAGAAAGAAATTAATCCAACAATAGGTTAGCAAGAATATATCACATATACAGTACCAAGTGGGATATGTTAGGGATTCAGACATGAATCACACGCAGGCTCAATATCTATATACTTACAAAAATGTCATGTGATGTTACATGCTCACACTGTGCTCCAATTAACTCTGTGAGTTATGGCCTTTTGGTACTTCCTACAAAAAATACTTTTCATTAGCAAGGTAACCTTATTTTTTAAAAATGCTGCCAATGTGTGTGAAAGGTTTTATTCTCTTACATAGAATATACCTATGCAATATTATATGCATCCACATAATAAATTCTCAGAGATTCTGAAAAAAAGGTACAGAAAAGGTACAGAAAATCTCTATATAGACCACAGAGTTCAAATCTTAAAAAATAGTAATAAAGGCTCAGTCCATAGCAGAGTGGTTACGGCTCCAGCCACATACTCCAAGGCTTATGGGTTCAAACCTGGCCCTGGCCAGCGAAACAACAATGACAACTGCAACAAAAAATGGCCAAGCATTGTGGTGGCTACTTGTAGCCCCAGCTGCTTGAGAGGCCGAGGCAAGAGAATCGCTTAACCCCAGGAGTTTGAGGTTGCTGTGAGCTGTGGCACCGCAGCACTCTACCAAGGGGGACATAGTAAAACTCTGTCTCAGAAAAAAAAGAAAGAAAGAAAGAAAAGAAAAGGAAAAAAAGTAATAAAATGTACATTCTCTTTAAACTATTTGTTTCTTAGAACATTCAATAATTTAGTGACACTATGAATTCTAATGCAGATAAGTGTAAAAGAAAAGAAAATCATTTATTCTGACTTGCTTAATAACAACAGCTTTGAGAGGACATTATAAGTCAGCACTCAGATTTCCAAATTAGACATAGTTGCAATAATGGGAATGAGAATAAATAAGGCTTTACTGCAGGCAGGGTGGGGAGCCAGCCTGGCACACACAAGTGACCCTCACAGCAGGGCCAGGCACGGTGCAGTCATAGGAACCTGCAGCTGGCTGTCCTTGGCCCTGCGTTCTCCACCACACTATGTAATGTTATTATCTTGCTCCCACCAAGAAAGCCTGTTCACACTCGACTGCAGCCTCCCAGAAATCTCAAAGGCCAGTCCAGGATCCTCGATACGCATGTTTGCTGTTACTTTGGGTCTTCACATCCCTCCAACCCCCATGGGGACCCCTGTATTTGCTGTCTAGCTCCTCTGCAACTTGCCTGCTTCTCCCCTGCGGGTCCTCGGAACAGGTCAGTTCTGAGACACCACCCAAGCACTGCCAAGTAGGGAACTCCTAAGGAAGAGAAGGCGGAGAAGCTCAACTCTGCACACCCCCAGCTCTTTGCCCTGGAATCTGGGCCTTGGTCATGACCACATAGACGTTCCCTTCAGAAATCAGTGTCCCACAGCTGTCTGCTCAACACAGTGCCCCACAACCATGGTGTCCTGTAAGAGGTCCCAGAAATCTTCTTTAGTGAGTACCAATGTATTTTCAAGGATTCCAAGCCCAATTTTTGCTTAGAAAGTAGCCCCATAGGCTCCTCCACACCAGTACAAAAGACCACCCAAGACTGGACATTTTCTGGGGAAGGGGTAGACAGCGAGAAATAAAAGTCTTTAACAACAAGATTTAGAGAACTTTCGAGCACGTAAACACATTTGCTACTGGGAGGATGGTGCACCTGGAGAGAGCATGGGTGCTCCGTGGCCACGCATACCCTACACCTGGCCCTGTGCATCTGAGTTGGATCCTTTATAAGAAATAAGTAAATACAATAAGTAAAATGCTTTTCTGAGTTATGCTAAGCCATTCCAGCAAATTAACAAACTTGAGGAGGAAGTTGTGGGAACCCCAGTTTGTAATTTATAGCCAGTCAGTCAGAAGTATGGTGTCTTGTGGGACTGAGCCCTCTAACTTATGAGAACTTCAGGGAGATAGTGTCAGAATTGAATCGAATTGTTGGACACTATGCCGGGGTCAGAGAATTGGTTGGTGTCAGAGAAAACACCCCAGAAATATCCATGACTCCACCCTATAAATGCCAAAGCAGTGCAGTGCCATCTTTTCCAATTTACTTTGCTATTCTTTTGCCAGTGGAAAACATTAAACGCAAACTCCCCAAAGACCACAGATCATTAAATCAGGAGGTCTATCAGTCTGCTCCGGCTGCCTCACAGAGTACCACAGGCTGGGTGGCTTAAACAACAGAAATATATCCTCTCAAAGTCCTAGAAATCCAAGATCAAGGTGCCAGGAGCATTGGCTATCTGGTGAGGGCTCTCTCCCTGGGTTGCAGACAGCCACCTTCTCACTGTGTCTTCACACAGCCTTTCCTCTGTGCACACACAAAGAGAGATCTCAGGTCTCTTCCTCTTCTTAGAGGAACATCAGTCCTACTGGATTAAGGCATCTCCCTCATGACCTCATTAAACCTTCCTTCCCTAGAGGCCCTCTCTCCAAATAGAGACTTCTTGGGGTTTAGGGTTTCAACATAATAATTTGTGGGGAGGCATAATTCATTCCCTAACAGAAGAGATGCCTCCATTTGTTCTCTAGCACCAAGCTGTATCACTGCCTCCAGTTACTGAGGGTTGGAGATGGAAGAGGCCTTCACTGATTCACCTCACAGTGAGGAACTGGGGTTCTAGATGGGCGAAGTTACTTGCTTATGGACAAAGCTGCAGAGCAGTGAGATGAGGTGGACCCAGACTCTCTCCTGCAGGGGCAGCCTTCCTCTCCACCACTTCAGGCAGCCTCCCAGAAAGAGCACTGAAGAGAAGAAACTTCAAGGGGCCATATCTTCAATTATTTGGCTGTGGAAGGCCAGTAAAATCCCAACACATATTCCTAAATGTCTACACTTGGGATTTTCTCCTGTCAGACTAAGGATCATGGTGTTAGCTGGAATGGATTCAAAGATTTTGGCCAATTCTGTGGGTACAACATGAGCAGTTCTCCATGACCCTATGAGAGTTTTGAAAACATAAGGGGGAGAGGGGTGCCACTGAGTTCCCTTAACCTTGACCTCATTCCCCAGGAAACCTACTACTACCAGGGTACAAGCACTAAAAGCCAGTGTCCTCCCCACCCCTCAGTCATTCTCAAATCTCTTTGATGTGAGCCAGGAGGCAAATGAGCAGGCCTGCATATAAATCCCAGCTCCTACTTTTTTCCCAGCTTTGCAAAACCAGGTGCTTCCTGCTGGTAACAAAAAGGAATCCTCTCATGAACCTCAAATAATACTGACATGGCATTCACATGGGGACATCTGGAACATGTGAGGTAATAGTTTGCTGCAAAACTCTGTGAACAGTTTTCTAAAACCAACTTGACACTAACTGCTGAGCCAGGTGTCCCCAGCCACTCTACTGGGGCTGCCCAGCAGACTACAGAGGTCAAGACCCAAGTCTTCCTCCAGAACCACCTTGTAGATTCTGTCTCAGCCCTAACACTCACCGTCTCTCTGGGACTTATCTTCTCTAATTTGCTCCAAATATTGCAGCCCAATTAGCCTTCTCTATTTCTCACCTTAAAAAAAAAAAAGTAAAGGCTTGCACTGTGGACATAATCTTTGTAACTCTCCCCTGCACTCTAGTAAATAGTTTATCTCAATGAATGGAAGGAGAAAAGTCCCCTTCCCTCTTTCCTGAGCTTACTGGTATTGTCATGCTCCACCCAGAGAAGCCTATATGCCCAGTCACCATCCTACTTCATCCCTGGGATTAGGAGGAAAAACAGAGCCTCCATTCCAGAAAGGTGTGGCCCTCCTCTCCCCACAGGACCAGTGTAGGATCCGAAAAGAGAAGCCCACCCCAGTGCTGTGCTAAGAAAATGGCACCCCCAGTATTCTCTCCCCAACCCCCCCAGGAGTAGATGATTGGGCACATTTGGTCCCCTTCTAAAATAAACCTCCAGTGAAAACTTAATAATGGAATATGTACAGTTTTGCTGCTCTTTTTCCCCCCTTTGACCTCTCCATGTGCTTCTTCCTAGACCAGGGGGATAGAGAGAAGATGCGTGTTGGACATGGGGCATGTCAAACACACCACAGCATGACAAACACACCCCCAGAAAATGTCATGCACCACCCCAGGCAGAGATCCAGCCTGGTCTGCAGGCTTTTGCACAGCCTCCTTGAGGAAGTAGATTTTAAGCTGAAATCCAACAGATGGAGAGGAGCTCCCAGGGCACAGAGTGTTTGGGGCAGAGCAGGCAGCAAATACAAAGGTCCCAGTGATAGAGAGCATGGTACTTTTCAGAAACTAAAAGAGATCCCAAATGGTTGGTCCCATCCACCTGTCCTGCCCTTCACATCACTTCTGAGTTTCTTTTGTTGAAATCAGTGGCTTTCTCTATCCTAGTTGGTGCTAAGAATAAAACATTAGGACAATAGAAAGCAGAAGTCACTCCAACTCCTGGCCTCCTTTTCAATAAACTGTGGAGAAATGCAAGCCTCACAGGATTTTTAAAAATAATGTCTTGCCCATTTAATAGAGAAGGAAGAATTTTCTGCTTGTTAAAATCACATCAGCATGTGGAATCCAGGCATCTAGGTCCTCCTTCATGTATGTCTGTATCTCAATAAAAAATTTCCCCCTTTGCTTCAAAGGGAGAATTATTGATAATCACACAAAATGTTGCATCTAAAAAAGAAAGTGGTTTTCACTGACAAGAGAGAGTTATCCCCAGTTATAAAAAGAAGTCAGATCATCAGCCTTGTGTCTGAAGATAATCACAGCCCACGCTCCTATAGCTGCAATGAAACATAATGACCTATAGATGGCGCAGGGTGACCACTAAATATGGCTTTAACCCTCAGCATCAATCAGGTCTAAGCAGGTGTCTCAAGCTGGAGCTTATACTCCATCCCATCCTTAGTATTAACTATCCTACTGGTGGTCTAACTTCCACTTCTCTATCACAGTTGGAAAATCAAAGAGGAGGACTCATATTTCACCCTTTTGAGAGCCTTTTAGCTCCATATAACATGAAACCAGCCTAGTTCCTCAGCCCCTGCTGCAATTCATCCCACACCCATTTTCAGTGCAAAATACACTACGTAAGAATTCCAACTCTCCCTGATGTCTACTCTTGGCCTCTGAACTTTCTTTATGTTTTCCACAACCTCCCTCATAAGTCTTGATATTATTTGTTTAATAATAATAGTTTATCAAAACTGATCTTCACCTTAGTAAATCCTCACAGTGATGTAATGAACTTAGTTGAATTATCTCCAATTTGGAGGTAAGGAACAAATTTAAGAGGTTGGGTGGTTAGAATGTTCTAGCCTTATAACATTGAGCCAAGGACAAAGTCACACAAATTTTCAATTCATCTAGCTCTAACTTTCCACACATTATGTGTGTCCTAACTGCATTCCTTTTTTTTGTTGTTTGTTGTTTGTTTGTGTTCTTTTTTTATTGTTGGGGATCTAACTGCATTCCTTTACAAAAAAAGTCCAGAGTTACAGTGGTGGTCATAGTTAGTTTGCTATTAACTGTTATTGTTTAGAGAATTGACATTTCTTGGGTATAATCGTAATGTCAACACTACTGACTCCCACACAAAGAGTGCTTCCACAGTGCAGATACCTTTCTAAAGTAATTGCTTACACATGTTAACTCAGGTGATCCTTACACCAAGCATATGAAGTAAATAAAGGCATTGTTATTAATCCCCAATGTACATATGAGGAAGCTGAGGCACAGAGAAGTTAAATAAAGGTTACACAACAAATTGAGTTGGTATCCAAACGCAAGCCACCTGGCTTTATCCAGCATGTTCTTAACCACTATGCTAATACTCACTCTGAACTATTTGGGGGCACGGAATGAACTAAGTTAATCTTCCCTCTTCCTGTTAAATTTGGGACAGGTTGGTTCAAGCGTGAGCATGGGAGTGGAAAGAGCTCTTGCAGCCACATGGTTCGGTCTTTACAAGCTCAAACTGGCCAAAGAAATCCAGTGCAGACCTAATAAAGGCTGCCCACAAGTACTTGGTGAGGCTTCCTAAGGGCAGAGCCAGGAGTTTAATTAGTGGAGCTCTGGTTACCAAGAGAAGAGGGGGTCATTACTGATTTAGCCTCTTATATATGTTTCTTATTTCTAAAATGAGGATAGGTCTATCAAGCTCACTTCAGCATATTATGAACAGGAATCCCCTAATGAATACAGTGGGCAGCATCAACCAGCTGGGAAGCCACCTAGCTCCAGAGTAGGCAGCCCCTCTAGATCAGAGTTTCCATGTTTGGTTTCAATAATTGTAATCCGGTGAAGGCTAAATAAAATAAAGAATGCCTACAGTGACTAGAAGAGTCATAAAAATATACAAAACATAAAGTACCTTTGGCAGCTTCTCAAAAAGTTAAATGTAGAATGGCCCCTGATCCAGTAATCCCACCTCTAGTTAAAAAAAAAAGCAAGCAAGGACTCAGATCCTTGTACATCAATATATCAGCGTATTCACAAGAGTCGAAAGCTGAAACAACACAAATGTCCATCAAGAGCTGCATAGATAAAAAAAAAAAAAACATGGTATATCCTTACAATGGAATATAAGTCAGCAATGAAAAGGAATGAAGTTATAGATATGCTTCAACATAGACAGAAATACCAAGCTAAGTGAAATAAGCTGGATGCAAAAAGACAAATACTGTATGATTCCTCTCACATGAGTTACTGAATTTGCAGAGACCGAAAGTAGAACTCACCAGTGTCCCAGATGATGGAGGAATAGGAGTTACGATTTAATGGGTATAATGTTATTGTTTGAGATCATGAGAAAGTTCTGGAAATGGATAGTTGTGATGGTTGTGCCTCATTGTGAATAGACTTGGAAATGGTTAAAATGACAGATTTGATGTTATATATATTTTACCACAATAAAAAGTAAAATACAATTTTTTTAAATGTGAGTACCTGAGCCAGACTGCCAGGTGCCTAGCCAACAATTATTGCCCTCTTTTTCTTCAGTAACAGAACCTTGGGGGGCAGCAATGAGCCCAGCAAAATCTGTTCTCTGCAGAGGGGTGGCCACGGGAATGTAAGCTGTCCGAAGAGATGTGAGGTTTCACTGCCAAGCGCGGCTTCTGGGAGAAGCCATCAAAGGCCAACTCCTCTGGCCTGCCCCATTTTGCCTTTGACCCTTTGCCTCCTCCTTCCAGCATGAAACATGGGCACAATGGCTGGAACTCCAGCAGCGATGCAGAAGCCATGACGGGATCTTGGGGGTGGAAGTGAGCCCGGGAGAGGCAGAGCAGAGAGAGGGAGAGAAGGGCCACAGACACCGAGGACGTTGCAGAGCTGCCTAGCTTGTGGAGTACTTACGTCTGGACTTTCGATTACGTGAGAGAAGAGAGAACTTACCAGTGATTTAAACCAGTGCTTTTCAGGTCTCTGCTACATGCTGCTAAACACAACTCCCAAAGATTCAGCATGTTAACTCCTACTGTTACTATTGTTGCTGTTGGTTTTGCTCTCAGGAAAGGGGTGCCCCAGGCCAGGGTTAGTTTGATACATCAGACACAGAGGACCAGAGATGCACAATGAGTCATCCATGGGCACAACTTTCTTGAAGCTGGAGGATCCAAGAAAACAGCCCTGCCTGCCCCGGTGCCACAGACGAAGCCATCACTGCCCATCCCCTGAGGCAGCCATGGGAACGGACACACTTCCTCCTCAACCATCTCTTGGGAAGAGTTTTGTTCTCCACAGGCTAGAAAGGGCTGGGAGGCATCCCCTCCTTCTCCCCTGCTGATGAAAGCTCAGTGTCTTTCAGAGCATTTCACAAGTTAGGAAGATGACAAGCTCACCAGGAGGGATTGGGTGAGTGGTCATCTTGGTGAGTCATCAGCCACCTCCTAGTAGTCCTTTAACTTCCTTTGCTTTGCTGACCTTTGCCCGGTCTCCGCCCCATGCTGACAGCTTCCTGGTACCAGCACATCCAGAGCCTGTCCAGAGCAGGAAGCACCCCACCAGAATTTTATCTGACGGTTCTCCGTCCGGCCACCCCACCCTGCCCTTCCACCTCCTCCTCCCTCCACTCTTTGGCCTCATTACGTCCAGTCCCCTGGGACTGTACATTGGTTCCAGGAAATTCAGTACTGACTTGCACAATTTAAGATGCTCAGCAATTATTTTCCTAGGTATTTATCCTACAGATTGATAAGGTATTCTCTGTAACACATGTGCAAAAATGCTTAGTTTGGGAGGAAAATAAGATTAAAAAAACAACTTAATAAAAGACTTAATAAAACTTATGCATCCATTTAATGGACTTAATAAAATTATGCATCCATTTAAAAAAGTGAGGCAAATCTGTGCACAATAATATGAAAAGTTCCCCCCAAGATACATTTATAAATGGAAAAGGGACAGAATATGTAATATTCTAACACTTGTGTGGGGCAATTATGTAAAAATGGATAAGTTGTGTATTGTATACGTACCTCTATGCACATGTGTTAACTATAGCATAATTAACTATAATATACATACTTGTAGAATACCTACACCTGTAAATACGGACACACATGTGTAGTAGCTATTATACTGTCTCGGAAAAGACATACGAAAACTACAATAAAAGATGGAGGGGAGTGGGAAGAAAAGGAGACTTACTTTTCACTGTGTACGCTTTTATGCTTGAATTTTACCCCATTTGCCAATATTACCTACTCAAAATAATTTTTAAGCAAAGGTTCATACCAGAACTTTACTTCCTAGAGGAAAATGTTCCTTATAGCTTCACTGTCTCCCTACCCTAGAAACAAAGCCACAGTTAATCAGTAACAGAAATTCTTGATGCCCCATCCCTACCTGCTTGGTCTTATTTTTCAGTGGCCACTGGTAGACTATCCTCCAACAGCCAGCATCTCTTTGCTGTGGCCTCCTGAATCACCAGAGTCCTAGGCACCCTCAGCCCGTGACTACCCCCAAAGCAGCTCTAACCAGCAGCTGATGGGCATCAGTGTCTACTAGTGTACACTGGTCCCCTTCAGGGAGATGACTCCGACGTGTTTCTCCGCTGGCTCCCAGAGGGTTCCAGTTGTCCCCAGAGCACACCCTTTTCGGGCTCTTCCCCTTCTCTGTCTCACCCCCTCTCTTCTGCCAGCATTTCTCTTAGAAATGAACTAAGAACCAGTGAACTTCTTGCTCTCAAGGTGGGGGAGAACACAATATAGACATATGCCAGAGCACAACGGATGGGGAACCTGGCTCAGTCCTGCTAGGGACATCTAAGCAGAAATGGCAGAAAGCAAACCTCAGCACTCTCCCCTACGGGGGTGAGGAAGCCTGCCGTGTAATCCTCCACCAGCTCTCACCTGTCATGACCTTGCCAGCACCTCCAACTGCCCTATGCAATGCTGAGCATGCTAGAGGAAGCCTTGGACAGAAAGTCACAGATGTTTGCAGTAAGAAGCCACTGGTATCTATGGCAACAGAGGCTACGTAAGGGGCACTGGCAGAATCTTCTCCAAGGACAAGCAAGGTTCCTGTTCTATAGAGATTCCAGAGGCAAATAATAAAATGCAATCAAAAAATGAATAACGTAATTTCACATAGGGACAAACACTATGAAGGAGATAAAATCATATGCTACTATAGAAGCTGGGTATGGGTGGTAAAGGCTGAATTTTGACCTCCCCCATACATTAAAATTCTCACCCCTACGAGTGTGGCTTTATCTGGAGATAGGATTCTCACAGAAGTAATTAAGTTAAAGTCAAATAATTAGGGTGAGCCCTAACCAATAGTATTGTTGTCCTGATAGCAAAAGGGAATTTGGACATAGACAAACTTAGAGGAAAGACCATGTGATGAGACACAGGAGAAGTCCGCCACCTACAAGTCAAGGAGAGAGGCCTGAAGCAGACTCTCCCTCACAGCCCTCAGGAGGAACCAACCTGCCAACACCTCCATCTCAGACTTCCAGCCTCCAGGACTGAGAGGCAGTAATTTCTGTTGTTGAAGCCACTCAGTGTGTGATACTTGGTTAGGCAGCCCTTGCAAACTAGCATAGGTTGAATATCCCTTATCCAAAATGCTTAGGACCAGAACTGTTTCCTATTTCACATTTTTTCAGATTTGGAAATATTTGCAGTACAATTACCCAAGTTGAGCATCCCTAATACAAAAGTCAGAATTCCGAAATGTTTTAATGGGCATTTCCTCTGAGCATCAAGCCAGCACTCAAAAAGTTTTAGATTTTGGAGTTTCAAATTCTGGAGTGTCACATTTGGGATACTCAACCTGTTTAATGGATATCTGCTAATTAGATGGGTGGTGAGGGAAGGCCTCTCTAAGGAGGTAATATTTAAGCTGAGGCCTGACCACAGGAAACAGCCAGCGCTGCATAACACTAGGGCAGACCATTTTAGACAGAAGGTGCAGCAAAGGCCAGTCCCTGAGCTGGGAATGGACGTGGTATGCTCAAAGAACAGAGAGGAGGCCCCTGGGCTGGATTTAGTAAGTAAGGGGGCAGAATGGTGCAGAAGGAGGTTGGGGGGTTGGCAGGGGTCAAACGAGGCACTTAGGTCACAGTGAAAAGTTTAGGTTTTATCACAGTGTGGTGGGAAACTATCAGACATCGTAAGCAGGGGAATAGCACTACCTTGTTTGTGCTTTCATAAAAGCTCTCTCTGCTGGGTGGGGAAGATTCTAGGTAGTGGTGGGACGAGATCAGAAGCAGGGAGGTAAGTGAGAAGCCTGTTGCGTCATGAGTGAGGTGTTGGCATCTTGGACCTAGGGTTGGGGGAAAGGATGCCAATGGGAAAAAAGTGAAGAAATTCAAAAATAAACTGAATTGGTAACACTTGCTGATGGGGGAGGTAACAACGGGAAGCTTTCTTACCAGAGAGATAGCTGTGTGCTTACGTGAGCTCCTGGGTGGGTGGTAAGTCATTTACTGAGATGGGCAAGTCTGGGAGCAGACAGGACTGGGGTAAGGAATGAGGAGAATCCTTCTCTTCCCTTGCCTTTCACGATACTGTCCTCTTTTGCTTTCTTTCCCTCCCTGATTCTTCTTTCTGCATTTCTTCTTGACTCCTCATCCTCTAGCCACAGAAATGTTGGCATTTTGTGTTCCCTTTTCTTTGTTCCCCAAACTCTCCCTGGGCGATTTTATTAATTCCCCAAAACTCTAGTACCATCTATATGCCAGTCACTACCAAAATGCACATGCTCAGCCCAACCTCTCTCCAGAGTTCCAAAACTATGTTCTCAGTTACCTTGTAGATTTCACACCTGGAAACTCAAACCATTGTGTCTGAGCCTCTCTAGGCCCATCCCTGGTAAGCCCACTCTTAAATCTCCTCATCCTAGCAGGTTCTGTAGCTCAGCTAATGGTTCAGCCATTCATATCACTTTCCTTGTTCTCATCTCCTCCATTTCCATCCCTTATTTTTCTCTAAGCCCCAGGATTGTTAGGTATAGTTATAAGAACTGTCACTGCAGAGAATGAAAAAAAAAAAAGCATTAGGAATCAGAATTTTTCAATAGCATTAATGATGTAGCTAAAATAGAAAATTCTATTTTTAAGGCGTTATCTCGGGTTATGAGAAATATCACATGTTAGCTGAAATAGGTGATGATTGTGATATTTGCTTGATAAAAACACTAATTTCCTAGCAGAGAACAGAAAAAAATAAAATCCCTAAGCCAAAAATTGAACATTTATATATTGGCTTTGTTATTGATTTTTCTTTTGTTCTCATTGATTCTGTGTCTCGTTTCTCTAATCTTTCAAATGGCTATGGAAACTAGTACACACATACCATCCCTGCCCAATGCACAGGGATGTTTTACTATAAAGGAAAGAAGATGATTATCATCAAAAGTATCAGGGAGGAAACAGATGAAATCAAACAGAATATTAAAAGAATAATCCATCATGATCAACCAGTACTTATTCCAAAAGTAAAATAATAGTTTAATATTTGGATGTCTATTAATATGATTCACTAAGCTAACAGATCAAAGAAAAGAAGTCATACAATAATCAAGAAAGATGCTCAACGTCCATTTAAAACAAATCAACATTAACTTATAATATGTTTTTTAAAACTCCTACCAAATTAAACAACTTTTAATTTCTGGCTTACTCATTAGTTACATATCTTATGTGTTTTTCATAGACATAGTTTCAGGGTGAAGAGTTTCAAAAGCCCTTGCTTTTAAAAATGCTTTTCAATTTAAAAAAGTAGATATGAAAAACTTTCTCAGTGATAGCAAGTATGAAGAAATTGAATTTCCTTATTTGAAATTATTTTAAAGCCTTACAAGGTTGCACTATTTTCTTTTTGTGCATGTGCATGTTATTGGTCATGGCCTTGATTTAGTAACACACAGCCTTAAATCAGATATGCAATCTCCAGTAATAACTGTGTGAAAGAGTGCCTGGTCTGGAAGTAGGGATGACATCAGCAGTAGAGAGGCAGGGGCACAAAATGAATTTTGATATATCTTTTTTTTTTAAGAAATTGGCCCCAGACATTCCTATCTCTTTCTAACAACTCAAGCTGACTGTATCTAATGGGAACACAAAGACCAGCCATTCAGCTCTCCCACCCCTGGCCTTTCCCTCTGCTTCCACACCACCAAATGAATGCTGGCAGCCCTGAATCATTTCCAAGTCACTGGGAATGCAGTGCAGTCAGCAAAGCTTGTGTGTACATCTACTTTCTGCAGTGTAAAAGTGATTTGCCTGTGTTTCAAGCTTTAGAATGACAGAGCATTAAAAGGGGTCTGAGTATCTCAGTCTAGACCAGTGAGTTTCAACCTTGTCTGCACATATGAAAAACCAGGGCTTTTTAAAGAAGTAGTGATGCCCAAGCTTCACCCTCAAAGAATCTGATTTTGTTGATCTTAAGAGATCTTGGCTTTGGTATTTTTGAAAAGCGCCTGCTGGGTGGTTCTAACATATAACCACAGTTAAACACCATTACTCTTATTTAGTCTTTTCATTAAAAGAGCACATGTAGACCCAGAGTGACTGGCTAGGTATTGGCAGATATCACTGACTTACAGGTAATTCTTGTGTTTAAAAAAAGTTTTCTAAAATTCAGAAATAAGGGGGAAAGATGACTTCTATCCATTTAGTGCCTTATTAAAATATTGTCTTCAGCCCTGGCTTAAGATTTGTCTGACTTGCTAGGGGAAAGTAACTTTTATTTTACTTACTATTACTATTATTTAGACATTTTTAGATCTGTAAAAGTTAGAGGTTAACTTGTGGGAAAAAATTTGATACAAATGAGTTTTTATATAATAAAGAAAAATTATTTCTGTTCAGCCAAGACAGTAATTCCAAAGGTTATGATTTTATTGCCCTGTGGGATATTAACATTAACCAGTTTTATATCTAATTTAGCAATCTTATTCTAGAATATTTTTCCATTCTTTACCTGCCCCTGGACCTCTTCTAATAGGTCATTTGCCTTCTCTTTGTCTCACTTTTAACACTGGCTTTATCATCCTTCTGGTTACCTCATTCATGAGAAATGAAACTTTGATACTTGCTCACTAAGTATTTATATGAAAATTATGAGCATAAAATTATGAGAATTATGTTTTGACACAAAGATGATGTAAATTCTATTAGGGTGTCTTAAACTCTTCCAAAAGCTTTAATTGATCATTGAATACATAATTTATTTTGTTCTCTGAATATATTACTCATCAACCCCATTCAGAGCTCATAAAGTTAGAGACTTTCACTTCAGTCAAAGTGGAGTATCAGGGACCAAGTTGATCCACTCTCTCATAAAAAGCTAATATATAAATGGGGAAAATATATGAAAGTACAATTTTTAATCTATTGGAAACCAGGAAGAAATAAAACAATGATCCCTGAGAGAGGAAACAAGTAAAGTGAGCTCTATGATTGTCCCAGCATACTGCCTAGAAGATTTCCGAGACACAGTGCAGAGAGCAGGTCTCTCTGACTTGAGGAGATGGAGCTGGGAACCTGGGAGGCTGAGGCAGTTAGAGATCTCATGACAGAATATCTGCTTCACAAAGACAGGTCCAGACCTCTGAGAGGCTCCTCAAATGGGGACCAATCAATGTATTCATGGACAGAAACTAAGGCCAGGGAAAGGGTTAAAGGATATAATACTTGTTGCTCACACAGGGCTGAAACTAGCTCCTGTTCCTATCAGAGTAGAAAGCCTCATATTTCATGGCCTATCTGACTGTCAATTGGTGGTGAGGAAAAATCAAACTATTTTCAAGTAATTTACCTGCATCTAGAATAAATATTAAAAATATTTTGGGGGAATATAAAACTAATCAGCACCAAACAAGGTAAAATACACAATGTCCAGCATCCAGTCTAAAATAACTAGGCATGCAAAGCAAGAAAATACATAATAATAAAAAAGGAAAAGTTCATCAGTAGAAACAGACCCAGAGATGTTAAAATTAGTAAAAAAAAAAAAAAAAAAAAAACATTAAAACATATAGTTATTATAACTAAATTCTATATGTTCGAGAAGGTAGAGGACAGACTGTGTTAAAAGGAGACATGAGGCTCAGCACCCACAGCTCAGTGGTTAGGTTGCCCACCACATAAACCGGGGCCGGCAGGTTCAAACCCAGCCCAGGCCCGCTAAGCAACAGTGACAACTGCAACAAAAAAATAGCTGGACATTGTGGCAGGTGCCTATAATCCCAGCTACTTGGGAGGCTGAGGCAAGAGAATCGCTTAAGCCCAAGAGTTTGAGGTTGCTATGAGCTATGATGCCACACACTTTATCAAGGGTAACAGTGAGACTCTGTCTCAAAAAATAAAAATAAAAAAGGAGACACGAAATACACAAAAATGATCCAAATAGAATTTCTAGAGATGAAAACTACAATGTCTGAAATTAAAAATACACTGAGTAGGATGAACAGTGGATTAGACACTAAATAAAATAGGATCCGCAAACTTTAAGGCATGGCAACAGAATCCATCCATAATAAAACCCTAGGGGAAAAAAGACTGAAAAAACAAATTAAGAGAGCGTAAGAGACATTTTAGTGATGCAAAGTATATGTAATTTGAGCATTGGAGTCCCTCATGGAAATTGGGGAGACAGAAAAAAATATTTAAATAAATGATGATTTAAGATTTTTTTTTTTTAATTTGATGAAAGTTCTAAACCCACAGGTCCAAGAAGCTCAACCAACCATGAACATAAGAAGTAAGAAGAAAACTGCATTAAGATATAATGTAAACAAATGTCTTAAACTAAAGGGAAAATCTCCAAAACATCTAGAAGAAAAAAATCATAAGGTGATGCTTTCTCTCCTTTATAAATTGTGAAATGTTTGATTCCACATATCTTTGGGAAATCACAGGACTTATAGCCCCAGGACCTCTGGAGCTAGAGGACAGATTATATTTCCAAAATGTTTGTTTGCCTTTGTACTAGAAAGGGTTATCTAGGAGGAATTGAAATCTATTAACAGGGTGTTCCTAAGCAGATGGATAAAAGGCAAACAAAAATAAATGCAGGACTTATTAGCAAAAAGTGGAGTTTTTTTCAATTAGGTGCAATTGACAAAGAGATTTAGTTTTAAATCTAAATCCGACAGTGTTTTAGTAGGGCTATTGTGTTGCTATGGTTGCAAGTTTGCATTGGCATTTTTACTAGAAAAACCGTGCGGTCTGAACATTCCACCCACTTTTCACATCTGCCCACGTGCTCCAGACAGGGATTTGGCAACCTGACTTGTAGCCTTAGCCTCCTCCACCACCTCCAGAGAGAGCACATTTTTCAGTCCCTTCTCAGGAAGACTGAGCTCCTCTGAGATGTGATGACATTAGGCCCTGGCTCCTGTCCTGAATGCACACTGTCAAACCACAGAATGCTCCTCAGCTTCCATTGTGAGGCCCCAAGAACGTTTTACCTCTTTGGCATGATATATATCCATGAGATCACCATGAGATAATTCATTTTTGAAAAATAATGAGTCCTTTAAATGCATCTAGAAATACATTTAATCACTAAAGAAGATATGCAGCTTGAAAATTTTGGGTGTTTTCCTTGAGGCAATCCCTATGAAATATTTTTGCATTGAATTTTACATGATTATTCTTCTCAGTTTTAAATATTCATGTATGTTCTCTCTTTTCTCTTTCCTCCCCTTTTTCTACCCTTTCCTCTCCTTACCAATTTTTCTTATGACATTTACACTCATCATCCAAGCTTGTCTCTCTGAAATTTGATTCACAAATCTCATTATACACATGTCTCTCAGGAAGTAAAAAGGCAGGAAGCAAAACAGTCCCAAGCATTGCGCCTCTTGAGTACTCCACAGTGGTAGCAATTGAAATTGGTTGTCCTCACTCTTGAGAAGAACTAATAACCAGGACCTTGGTTTGGGCCCTTGTCATTTGTAACCGGTCCTGGACCCTGCATCCCCTTCCAATTTCTCTCCACACTCCAACCTGAGTGATCCTTCTAAACTGCAATTCCATATGCGTCATGATTGTGCTTAAAATCCTCCAGTGGTTCCCTATTGTCAATAATGTGATGTCCAGACTCCGTAAAATAGCTTTTGAGACCCTCAGTGATCTGGATCCTGCCTCTCACTCTGACCTCATCACCTCCCTATCCCTGACAACCCCAACCCCATCCACACACGCTCCTTAACCCAGTCCCACCAAATTCCCCACCTCCCAGTCCCCCCAAAGCACCATGTTTTTTTATGCCACCAAATGAGGTTTTCTCAGTCTAAAACCTCCTTTCTCTCTTTTTCCAGCCCAGACCTTGATATAAAATCATAATGTAGTTTTAAGGATAATCATTTATCCTTAAAGAGTGTGCATAGCACTCTCTCTCATACATTCCACCGTCTCTGTTCTTTGTGGCCAAGTATATTTATAACTATTCTGACTATGAATTGGAATTCTCTGCAATGTGGTTTCATGGTATGAGATGCCAGCAGGAAACTGAACACTTAAGTCAGTGATCCACATTTCTGAAAATACTTGAATGCTTAGCACTGTGTAGCTCTGTTCTAAAAAGAAACAAGTAATTTGTGTGTCCTTGGGTTACTGCTCTCCTAAATCTCCAAATACTTTCAAACACATACACACCCTCACATTCATGGGCCCTCCCACAGTGGCCATGTGGTATCACTCACATTCTGGTGCTTGGCACAAGATGCTTTTATTGTGCAAAAGCAGCACAAATTCAGATTGCCTGAGACATAGGGGAGTGTGAAGGGGCTTTAATGCTCCCTGATACATGTTCCACTGCTTCTGGGGCTCACATGAGCAGTGGCCACAGAGCTGCTCTGACACAAACATATGAGAAGGGCAGTGATATAGTGGAAAGAGAATAAGATTGCAGGTGATGAGACCTGAATTTAAATTCCCACTCTGTATCTCTGCCTCTATCACATGACCTTAAGTCATTTGCCCATTTTGTGTTTTGATTATGTCACCTAAGTCTAGGGATTTGGCAAGATCAGTGTTTATTACCTGTGACAGACTGCCCACATCAGAATCACCAGAGCTGCTTTGGGGCAACAGAGAAACCTGAGCCCCTCCCCTGTCCTACTGAATCACAGTCTTTAATAGTGGACTGAGGAGGGAGTTTAGAGAGTAGGAGAGATCCAAAGTCAACATTTTCAATAACTTCTAAAGCAACTCTAGTGCTCATCAAATCTGAAATCCACTGAAATAGATGATCTCTAAGCAGTGGCCCTCTACCAGGCTCTTATCACACAGTGCTAGGTTACTACCTATTGTCAGATGTGTTACCAAAAAAAATTGTATTTATGATTTTTTAAAGTATTATAGTTTGGGACTATATTCAGAATATAAAATTTAGAATTATATTTAAAAATTAATTATAGGCCAGGCACTGTGGGAGACCAAGGTGGGTGAATTGCTTGAGCTCAGGAGTTTGAGACCAGCATGAGCAAGGGCAAGATCCCATGTCTACTAAAAATAGAAAAAAAACTAGCCAGGCATTGTGACAGGGAGGCAACCAGGCATTACTTGGGAGGCTGAGGCAAGAAGATTGCTTGCGCCCAAGAGTTTGAGGTTGCCATGAGCTATAATAGCTTTGACTTTGTCTCAAAAATAATAATAATAGGCTCAATGCCCATAGCACAGTGGTTACAGCACCAGCCACATACACCAGGACTGGTGGGTTTGAACCCAGCCTGGGCCAGCTAAACAACAATGACAACTGCAACAAAAAAATAGCCAGGCATTGTGGCAGTCACCTGTAGTTCCAGCTACTTGGGAGGCTGAGGCAAGAGAATTGCTTGAGCCCAGGAGTTTGAGGTTGATGTGAGCTGTGAGGGCGACATAGTGAGACTCTGTCTGAAAATAAATAATAATAATTATAAATTAAAAAGTAAAAATTAATTATATAGGATTGCAGGTAATGACTATAAATTGTACCACACTTCCATTCAGTCATTTCCCTTTCCTTTTCTTGAGTGGGAATGCAAAGCACAAATTGACCCCTAAACTCCAGAAATAACACATAACCTATAGCTTATTTTATCTACTCACAGGCTATTGTAGATTTCTGTGGTGCCAGACATCACATCATCTGAATTCACCTTTGATTTCAGCCATGGCAGGGCAGTTCCACGGGAGCTCAAATTTGTCTTCAAACTGTCAGGGTCCCATCCCAAGTACTCACCAAGTGGTTTGTTTGATTTTTTAAATAATAGCTTTATTTAATAAAATTCACATTCCATAAAGTTCACCCTTTTAAAGTGTTCAATTCAGTGGTTTTTAATTTATTCTCAATGTGCATCAATCACCACTGTCTAATACCAGAGCTTTTTCGTCACCTCCCCCAAAAGAAACCACATACCCATTAGTGGTCAATTTCCATTTCTTCCTCCTCTCACCCCTAACACCCACTAGTCTACTTCCTGTTTCCATGAATTTGCCTATTCTGGACATTTCATATTAACGAAACCATAGAATACATGGTAACTTATGACTGGATTCTTTCACTTAGTTTCCAAGGTTCACTCAAGGTATAATATAGATCAGAACTTCATTCCTTTTTATGGCCAAATAGTATTCTTTCATGTAAGTGTACCACATTTTGTTTATCCATTCATCTATCAACGGGCCTCTGTTTCCACTTTTCGAGAGTTATGAACGATGCTATTATGAGCATCCCTAGTATGTGATGAGTTGCTTTTCCCTTGCTTCTTTCAATGGTCTCTCTGGCTTCAGCTTTCAAAAGTCTGACTACGGTGGATGTATCTGGGTGTTAATCTTTCTGAGCTTATCCTGCTTGAAGTTTGTTGAGCTTCTTAAATATGCACATTCGTGTTCTTTCTATCAAATTTGGGGAGTTTTTAGCCATTATTTATTCAAATATTCTCCCTTTCTCTTCTTTTCTCTTTCTTCCTCTTCTTGAACTCTGGTCACGTGATTATGCATCTCTGGCATGCTTGGTGGTGTCTCTGAGGCTGTGTTCATTTTCCTTATTTCCTTGTCTTTCTGTTCCACAAACCGGATAATCTCAGTTGACCTGCTTTCACACTCACCGATTCTCTCTTTTGCCCGTTCAAAGCCACTGCTGATCTCCTCCAGTGAATTTTTCCTGTGAGCTGTTGTACTTTCATCTTAATCTCTACAGACTGCTCTTGCAAAGTTCTATAAACTGAGAAGCTTGTAAACCACAGTAATTTATTTCTCACAGTTCTGGAGGCTGGGAATTCAAGACCAGGTTCTGAACATGGTCGAGTTGGGCTGTGAGCCCTCTTCTGGGTTGCAGACTGCTAATTTCCATTGTGTCTTCACATCGTGGAAGAAATGAGACTAACTTAGTCATGACAGCTCTGTCCTCATGACCCAATCACCTGCAAATACAATCACACGAGAGGTTGGAAATCTATATGTATTTGGGGGATATAAACATTTAGTCTATGGAACATTTCCAAATTTTGAATTTCTACTTGGTTCTTTTTTCTGTAATTTATGACTCTTTTTTCTCTTAGAAAGAGAGAGACTGGATCTTGTCTCTGTTGCCCAAATCAGAGGGCAGTGACACTTTAAAAGCTCACTGTAACCTCGAACTCCTGGCCTCAAGCCATCCTCCTGCCTAAGCCTCAAAGAGTGCTGGGATCACAGGCTTGAGACGCCATGCCCAGCCTACAACTCTTTATAGATATTCTGCCTTTGGTGAGCCATCGTTCTTATCCTTTCTTTTAATTCTTTAGATGTAGTTTCCTTTAGATCTTTGAACATATTTATAACTGATTTGAATTCTTCATATGGAGAGATATTAGGCTTTCTGAGGGGCAGTTTCTATGGACTGGCTTTTTGTCCCCACACAGGGGCCATACATTCTTGTTTCTTTGCATTTCTTATAGTTTTTTTTATTGAAAACTAGAGGTTTTAAATGATGTAGTGTCAACTCTAAATCTCAGAGTCCCCTCCTTTCCCAGGGTTTGTTGTTGTTTGCAATGCCAGTGAATGTTTAGCAACTTTCCTGGACTAATTCTGTAAAGTCTATATTCTTTGTCCTATGCCATTGGAGTCTCTGCTTGGTTAACTTAGAAGCCAGCTAATAATTGGACAGATATTTCCTTAAATGTTTTGAACCAATGAATTTCCCAAGCTTTTCCTACGGGAACTGTGTGTGTATCCGGGCACACCTGCAACACTCCAGCAGGCCATTTCAAACGCTGCCTCTGCCTTCACTTCCTGATGCCTTCACTTCACAACCTTTAGCTCGCCAAAGGTTGAAAGCTTAGCGTTTTCCAGACCTTTCTTGAGCATGTGCACAGCACTGTGAATGCATGTGGCCTTCTAGATCTATAAGACATAGGAGAGCTTTTGAAACCCCCCTATAGACATTGAATTCAGCAATTTTCCTCTTGAGTTTGTTGGCAGCTTCTTGTTATCTCCAGTGTGTAATGACACCTTATGCAATGCATGCCCTGTTAAACAATTGCCTCTTGTTTATTGTTGATAAATTCCCTGTGGGAAGGACTGTTTGCTCTGGGTCAAGTCAACCAAAGACAAGTCCTGGGAATAAAGATTTTGGGTAAGTTGACAGGTCAAATAGCACCTCTCTGGGGATGGGCTTTTGTGGAACTCCAAACCTGTTCTCACCCTGCAGTGACTGCCATAGACTGTTGTTTTCACAGCTACCATAGTTGTTGATTTACAATTCCTCACCAGGATGGAGTTAGGGCACTTTGGAACTCCACAAGTCTTACACTTCTTACTGAGATTCGGCTGTTTTTCTTGGATTGGTGCAAACCTTTAATTGATGTCCATAGTTCTGAAAAAGTTGATTATGACAGCTCTCATTGCTTGTATGGAAGAGCAGATTTTTTGTACCTTTCCAGAAAGTCTCCCCTACACACACCCCTGATTTGCTTGTTTTGTTTCTGTTTTACCTCACGACCTTTTCTGAACTCCATCTCACAATGTCCAAGCACAAGCCTAGAATTTCAGAGCAGTGAAGCTCTGGGCAGTGTCAGGCATTGTGTGACTGGAGCCACTCTTTCAGATGATGATTCTCACCCCATCATCTCTCCCATTTTCCTGGGAGAATCTACACCCCACCACCCCTCCGACCCCTGCTGAATGGGACAACTTCTGCAATACACCTGATGTTTGTTTTTCCTCCTTTTCCTGCCTCACTCTGGCCACTCCTTCACTCCTGCTTCGTAGGATCACCTCCCAAATAAACTGCCTGCACCCAAGTCCTTGCCCTAGTCTCTGCAGCCATCAGTTCTGGTGAACAGTATATAGTTGAGGCACTCATGAATTTCTGTGGTGTTTTACTTCACCACAATTTTTCGGTTTTAATCAAATCTGGATATGTTCCGTGAGAATATGTAGCACTCATGTGTATCTCAGCATAAAAGGGGAATGGGCATTAAAAAGGGGTATTCTAAAATGCTGATTTCTAGGACAGAAAAAGAGCAGCTAACTTAGGGAGTAGAGAAGACAAAACAGGATATCTCTATATGTTAAAACCCCCGTGTTCCCTAAACCAGATTTTATGGCCAGAAAAGCAGTTTCCTTTGCCCTGAGTTTATCTTGCAATCGACTGGACTTAGGCAAGCTCTTTCTTGGTTGAGCCCTCCGGTACTCACCACAGGTCATGATAATGATGATTAGGATGCTGACAACAGAAATAAGAGTTTCCATTATTGACTGCTGACTGTGCTGGGCTCTTTCCGTGCATTTTCTCATGTAACCCTCACCTCTCCACAGCCACTGAAAGCTTTGACTTCTCCAGCTAATGAGTTACCACCCACTGGGGATATACATTCCAGTTGCCTTCTTTTGTCAGGTGCCAGAAGGCCATGATGTCTGTCTAAATTGAATTTAGTTTACATAAAGTACATGTGTATCCCCAGACTTCCAAATGTTCTTTTAACTATATAAAATCTCATTTGTAGGAACCTTCCCATCTGGAGATTCTTGTTGCTATACCAAGTGGCTGTGAGATGCATTAGCCACTGGGTTACATTGTTACTGTTACCAGCTACTCACAGAGAAACTTCCATCTAGTGCTTTCTACTAAGAAGCCTAGCAGCAGCCTCCAGAAGGATTTGAGAAGCCCATGTCATAACCTCACACCAAGGTAAGAGTGATTTACCTACCAGCAAGAAGGCAAGGGGCATGACTTGCCTCAGGGGCAGAGCTAGTGGAAGCACAGATTAGGCTACCCTGACTCAGGGATCAGGAGACATCTTTCAACCAAGGACTTAGCTTAGTCAATAAAAATCAGCTTAAAATTTGCCAGAAGTACTGAATCTACTTTGTGGGATAAAACACACAGTTTTCTACACTGTTAATTATAAATAACATCTAACACACTATGGTATCAATTCTTCCTCAGAATAATTGTGAAACTCTGCCAAGAATTTGGCACCTAATAAAATTGATAGTAACAGTAACAGGTTCTATTTTGTGTGTGTGTGCATCTATTAAGTGCCAGGAACTTCACATTCATTATCCTTTAATTTCAGAAGTACAGCAAGAAAGGGAAGTGTACTTACCTTACAAATTGTTCCCATTTAACACATGAGAAAACTGCCATTCAGAGAGGTTAACTTGCCTGACTTAGTGCATGACACATGAATGAATGAATATTTGTATGAATGAATAAATGAAAATGAATGAATGAAATTAACTAAATGGAAGAGGAAGTTGAATTATTCTAGTTCTGGTCTGGTAATGTTTCTGCTTTTGTCACATTTGTAATGAAAAAGCCTTATCTTTTTTTGTTTTTTCCCCTCTCCTGTACCTCATGCCAAGCTGGTATGTTCCTGACAGTGGATCCAAAAATGTTAATTTCAAAGCATTCTCGTTTTCCTTTCTACAGTGTCTTATATAGTTCTGATTTTTTAATACAATGAGATTTTGGCCCAACTAAAGATGTTATGTGTAATTCTGCCCATAATATTTCACATATCTATGTAATGCCAAAAATGGTGAAAGAACTAAAAAAAACCCTCAACGACATGCTTATAAATGCTTTTTGTCAAAATAAACTTTTGCACTTGAATTTTTAAGTTTAGCATTTCTTTCTTTAAGTTTCTTTTAAAGTTTATTGGTTTTACTTTTCATTATACAATATTGTAAACTCCTTAAAGAAAGGTTGACAAAACACAGAACAATAGAAAGAACTATTTGTAAATCCCTAAAATACTGCTTTTGAAAAACAACTGTTGTTAGTATCCTAGTGAGTGTATTTCCTTTCTGTCTTCTTTCTAAACATAGGTCTTTTTACAGGGGGAAGTGGGTAGAGATTTTTTGCACCTATCATTCTTTATTTTTTTAACCTTATTCTTGAAAAAGGTTTTGGCTACCCTGTCATTTTTTTTAAACATCATTTTTAATGACAGCACAAAAAATACTTATTACATTATTATTTGGAAAATAATCTATATGTCCAACAATTGGAAAATATGTGAGTGTATCCACTTGAAAGCATTTTGCATGAAGTATTTTCAAAATTTAGATTTATTTCCTCAGGATGTGCCAATAAGCATATAAAATTCGTCAACTCAAAATTTGTAAGCTCTTTGCCCTATTGCTTTGTGGTACCTTTGACAATTACATATTATATTGACTTTAACAGGTTTGGTAAAAAAGCCATGCATTTACTTCCTCACTAATATTTACTATTTAGTTATTTTATGTTTACAACTGCTCAAGCATACTGCCTTGAGTATGACAGAAAAGATGACAGATAATGCAAAAGGTTCCTCCAAGACCTACCAAAGGACTGAATAGCCAGTTTTTTCCATGATTATTGCAACAAGTGAAGCAACACAGTTCAAAAACATATGAAGGCAAAGCTAATTGTACCCCTTTTGCTCCCCTCACAACCTTCCACCCCCTTAAGGGGACAAATACTATCAACCCAGTGGATAGCCTTCTACCTTTTTTTTTTCCTGGTTCATAATACTGGTACAAGCATCCATAAAAATATATTTTGGAGGTTCTTACTAAAACATTTCAGTAAGATGAAGTTATATGAGGTACTTGGGATGTGATTTAAAGTATTTGCTTAATTTAATTTAATTTGCTTAAAAATGATTTATATGTCAGTATATACACACATACATCCTTTTCCATACATAGGATTATATTTTACCTGTCGGACCCTTTTAAACAGCCTATCTTTGCTTTTACATGCTTCTGTCTCCCTCCTCCGCCCCCACACCACTCACCTTCACCTTCATCCTCCTACTCAAGTAAACACCAATATGTACCCTTTTGTGCTTTTCATACATATATAACCATATAAAACATATTTATACACATATGCGTGTACATAGATATTCACAAATTGTCAGATAAATAGTGGGATTTTTGGCACTGTTTGCTCTACAAAAATAGTGTCATAGTGTACACATCTCTGAATCTTATTTGTTTTTCTTCAACAATACTTCGTGGTAATTCCTGCAAGTTAGTTGATTTCATTCTTCTTAATGTTTATATAATATTCCATGATGTGAAGTTACTCTAATTTTAATTTATCCATTTTCTTATCTTTAGAAATGTGCTTCCAATTTTTTATCACTACAGAAATGCCACAATAAACATCTATTATAATCTTTCTGCTGCTCTTATTTCTGGGACATAGGTTCTCTGCAATAGGATTTCTCCTATGATTTTTTTGTTTCAACTGATGTAATCTCACAGGACAGATACCTATGGGGAAAAAGAAAAGAAACAAAAAGAATGTGTAACCAAATTTCTTTCTTCAAAAGCTATAAAAACAAGATCAATTTCCTGCCTCCCAGCCAGGTTCATCTGTCCCTTGCCCAAGAAAAGCCAATATCCAGAGACAGTGGGGTTTGCAGCAGAGAAAGAGTTTAGTTCACGTAACACTAAGTGGGGAGATGGGAGGAATTCCTCAAAATAGGGTTTTTAAGGATAGTATCACTGGCAGGGAATTAGATAATTAGGTTTGCTAATTGGCTAAGTTTGGGGCAAAATTATGGCGGTTTAGAAATCATCTTCCTGTTTTGCTCCAGCTCCTAGGGAGATGATTCCAGCTGAGTCAGTTTCTTGGCATGGGCCGCTGGTTGGACAGGTTAGCCAGTCCACTGGAATGGGGGTCCTGGAAGATAGCTTAGAAACTACCCTTAGAGTTCCAAAAGGTGATGTTATCTGTGGAGAAAAGATAAGAATCTGTACAACTACCACCTATGTGAGAAAAGTTAAGAATCTTTATAACCACCAGCTGGAAGCAAAGAGAGGCCAGTGACTATTATCAAGCAAACCAGGTGATAGTGGCTGATGAGGCTGATTATTCTCATTGTTTTAGCTAAGCTTGTTCCTTTACAGAGTTCTGAGGCCCTTACTCTACTTACATCCCTTCATCAATTTGTAAGGGAGGTGTCAAATGTATGAAAAGGTGCTTTTCCCTTTATCTCCATCAAGAGTGGGTGTTTACCGACTCATCATACTAACAATTGTTCAAGAGAGAGATCTCTTACTTCCACTTTAATTTGCAATTTGTGTTTTCTGCTAGCTAGTTTGACCATGTTCTCACATTCTATTGGATATTTAGGTTTGGGAGGGATTGTTTTGTTTTGTTGTTTTTGGAGACAACGTCTTGCTCTATCACCCAGGCTAGAGTGCAGTGGTGTAATTAGAACTCACTACAGCCTTGAACTCTTGGGCTCAAGCGATCCCCCTGCCTCAGCCTCCTAAGTGTTAGGACTACTGGCTCACACCTCCTCAGTCTATTTTGTTTTTTTTATTGTTGTTGCCCAGTCTGGTCTTAAACTCCTAGCCTCAAGCAATTCTTCTGAGATTACAAATGTGAGCCACTGCACCTGGACAGATTTACGCTTTTAAGAACTATTTATTCAAATCATTTTCTTATTTTTTGTGCATTGCAGATGTCAGCTAACTACATCTGAATTGCAAATATTTTTTCTAACTCTGTCAATTACCTTTTAAGTTAGTTTATAGTACCTTTCACCTTACAAACAGAATTTTTTTTTTATTTTTATACCATCAAAATTTTTTTATAGCTCCATGTTGCCTGTTTAGTTAAGGTTTCCCCCATCTCCCAAATAATACAGGTAAGTCTCCTAGATTTTTAAAAAATATTTTATTGCCTTTTTTAGCCTTTTTAAATCATTTTTATCTTTAATTAATCTGTCATTCATTTTTGTACACAATGTAAAATAGAGACTTAACCTCACTTTCTTCCAAATAGGTAATTAGGAAGAATTTGCTCCTTTCATTAAATCTTCCTTTCCCACTTAATTAATATCATTTTTCATATATGCTGTATTATGTTTTATTGATCTATTTGTCTATTCCTATGTGAAAACCATATTGATTTGACTTCTGGAATTATAGTATGATGTAATATCTGCAAACAAGACCATTGCATGGTGGCTAAACATACTGGCTTTGGAGTAAGACTACCTGGGTTCAAATCCCAGCTCTGCCATTTAGTAGCTGTGTGATGTAACAAGAGTACATCTCTAAGCTCCAGTTGTTTAGTCTGCAAACAAAGAAAAACAAATCCAGAGTAAATTACTGTATGCAAAGTCCTCGGAATAGTGCTCAATTAATAGCAATTACTTTTTTTAATACTTTTCTGAACTCAAACATTCATTCTTCCACATGAATTTTAAAGTATTTCATACAATTGAAAACAAAACTTATGGTCATTATACTTGGAATTTCATCATATTTATACATTAGTTTGGGGAAAGTTATCTTTACATTCAAAACTATGATACCTTTCCATTTATTCAGATCTTGTTTTAAGTGGGTAAGATTTTATGGTTGTTTTCTGAGATCCAGTGCCTCTGTTGTTCTTTATTCCTAGGAATTTTACAGATTTTTGTTTCTATAGAAGTGGAATCTTTCTTCTCAATTCATTTTTTTTTCTTTTTTTTTTTTTTATTGTTGGGGATTCATTGAGGGTACAATAAGCCAGTTACACTCATTGCACTTGTTAGGTAAAGTCCCTCTTGCAATCATGTCTTGCCCTCATAAAGTGTGACACACACTAAGGCCTCACCCCCCTCCCTCCATCCCTCTTTCTGCTCCCCCCCCCATAACCTTAATTGTCATTAATTGTCCTCATATCAAGATTGAGTACATAGGCTTCATGCTTCTCCATTCTTGTGATGCTTTACTAAGAATAATGTCTTCCACTTCCATCCAGGTTAATACGAAGGATGTAAAGTCTCCATTTTCTTTAATGGCTGAATAGTATTCCATGGTATCCATATACCACAGCTTGTTAATCCATTCCTGGGTTGGTGGGCATTTAGGCTGTTTCCACATTTTGGCGATTGTAAATTGAGCTGCAATAAACAGTCTAGTACAAGTGTCCTTATGATAAAAGGATTTTTTTCCTTCTGGGTAGATGCCCAGTAATGGGATTGCAGGATCAAATGGGAGGTCTAGCTTGAGTGCTTTGAGGTTTCTCCATACTTCCTTCCAGAAAGGTTGTACTAGTTTGCAGTCCCACCAGCAGTGTAAAAGTGTTCCCTTCTCTCCACATCCACGCCAGCATCAGCAGTTTTGAGATTTTGTGATGTGGGCCATTCTCACTGGGGTTAGATGATATCTCAGGGTAGTTTTGATTTGCATTTCTCTAATATATAGAGATGATGAACATTTTTCATGTGTTTGTTAGCCATTTGTCTGTCATCTTTAGAGAAAGTTCTATTCATGTCTCTTGCCCATTGATCTATGGGATTGTTGGCTTTTTTCATGTGGATTAATTTGAGTTCTCTATAGATCCTAGTTATCAAGCTTTTGTCTGATTGAAAAAATGCAAATATCCTTTCCCATTGTGTAGGTTGTCTCTTTGCTTTGGTTATTGTCTCCTCAGCTGTACAGAAGCTTTTCAATTTAATGAAGTCCCATTTGTTTATTTTTGTTGTTGTTGCAATTGCCATGGCAGTCTTCTTCATGAAGTCTTTCCCCAGGCCAATATCTTCCAGTGTTTTTCCTATGCTTTCTTGGAGGATTTTTATTGTTTCATGCCTTAAATTTAAGTCCTTTATCCATCTTGAATCAATTTTTGTGAGTGGGGAAAGGTGTGGGTCCAGTTTCACTCTTTTACATGTAGACATCCAGTTCTCCCAACACCATTTATTGAATAGGGAGTCTTTCCCCCAAGGTAAGTTCTTGTTTGGTTTATCGAAGATTAGGTGGTTGTAAGATGTTAGTTTCATTTCTTGGTTTTCAATTCGATTCCAAGTGTCTATGTCTCTGTTTTTGTGCCAGTACCATGCTGTCTTGACCACTATGGCTTTGTAGTACAGACTAAAATCTGGTATGCTGATGCCCCCAGCTTAATTTTTATTACTAAGAACTGCCTTAGCTATACTGGGTTTTTTCCAGTTCCATACAAAATGCAGAATCATTTTTTCCAAATCTTGAAAGTACGATGTTGGTATTTTGATAGGAATGGCATTGAATAGGTAGATTGCTTTGGGAAGTATAGACATTTTAACAATGTTGATTCTTCCCATCCATGAGCATGGTATGTTCTTCCATTTGTTAATATCGTCTGCTATTTCCTTTCTGAGGATTTCATAGTTTTCTTTATAGAGGTCCTTCACCTCCTTCGTTAGGTATATTCCTAGGTATTTCATTTTCTTTGAAACTATGGTGAAGGGAGTTGTGTCCTTAATTAGCTTCTCATCTTGACTGTTATTGGTGTACACAAAGGCTACTGACGTGTGGACATTGATTTTATATCCTGAAACATTACTGTATTTTTTGATGACTTCTAGGAGTCTTGTGGTTGAGTCTTTGGGGTTCTCTAAGTATAAGATCATGTTGTCAGCAAAGAGGGAGAGTTTGACCTCCTCTGCTCCCATTTGGATTCCCTTTATTTCCTTGTCTTGCCTAATTGTATTGGCTAGAACTTCCAGCACTATGTTGAATAGTAAAGGTGACAGAGGACAACCTTGTCTGGTTCCAGTTCTAAGAGGAAAAGCTTTGAGTTTTACTCCATTCAGTAAAATATTGGCTGTGGGTTTGTCATGGATAGCTTCAATCAGTTTTAGAAATGTGCCACCTATGCCTATACTCTTCAGTGTTCTAATCAGAAAAGGATGCTGGATTTTATCAAATGCTTTTTCTGCATCTATTGAGAGGATCATGTGATCTTTATTTTTGCCTCTGTTAATATGGTGGATAACGTTTATGGACTTGCATATGTTAAACCAGCCTTGCATCCCTGGGATGAAGCCTACTTGATCATGATGAATGACTTTTTTGATGATAAGCTGTAATCTATTGGCTAGGATTTTGTTGAGAATTTTTGCATCTATATTCATGAGTGAGATTGGTCTGAAATTCTCCTTTTTGGTTGGGTCTTTTCCTGGTTTTGGTATCAGGCTGATGTTTGCTTCATAGAATGTGTTGGGGAAGATTCCTTCTTCCTCAGTTTTTTGGAATAATTTCTGCAGTACAGGAATAAGCTCTTCCTTGAAGGTTTGTTAGAATTCTGGAGTGAAGCCATCTGGACCAGGGCATTTTTTGATTGGAAGCTTTTTTATTGTTTCTTTGATTTCAGTGCTTGAAATTGGTCTGTTCAGGAGGTCTATTTCTTCCTGGCTAAGTCTAGGGAGAGGGTGTGATTCTAAATATTGATCCATTTCCTTCACATTGTCAAATTTCTGGGCATAGAGTTTCTGGTAGTATTCAGAGATGATCTCTTGTATCTCTGTGGGATCAGTTGTTATTTCCCCTTTATCGTTTCTGATTGAGGTTATTAGAGATTTTACTTTTCTATTTCTAGTTAGTCTGGCCAATGGTTTATCTATTTTATTTATTTTTTCAAAAAACCAACTCCTTGTTTCATTAATTTTCTGAATGATTCTTTTGTTTTCAATTTCATTGATCTCTGATTTGATTTTGGATATTTCTTTTCTTCTACTGAGTTTAGGCTTAAATTGTTCTTCTTTCTCCAATTACATAAGATCTCTTGTGAGATTGTTGATGTGCTCTCTTTCTGTTTTTCTAATGTAGGCATCTAAAGCGATAAATTTTCCTCTCAAAACTGCTTTTGCAGTATGCCACAGGTTTTGGTAGCTTGTGTCTTCATTGTTGTTATGCTCAAGGAAGTTAATGATTTCCTGTTTTATTTCTTCCTGCACCCATCTGTTATTCAACAGAAGATTGTTTAATTTCCATGCCTTTGGGTGGGGTCGAGCATTTTTGTTACAGTTGAGTTCCACCTTTAGTGCCTTATGGTCTGAAAAGATACAAGGTAAAATTTCAATTCTTTTGATTCTGTTGATATTTGTTTTGTGTCCCAGGATATGATCAATTTTGGAGAATGTTCCATGGGGTGATGAGAAGAATGTATATTCTTTATCTTTGGGGTGGAGTGTTCTATATGCGTCTATCAAGCATAGTTGTTCTAGGGTCTCATTTAAATCTCTTATATCTTTGTTTAATTTCTGTTTAGAGGATCTGTCCAGCTCTGTAAGAGGAGTGTTAAGGTCCCCTGTTATGATGGTATTATCAGATATCATATTGCTCAGACTGAGTAAGGTCTGCTTGAAGAATCTGGGAGCATTTAAATTGGGTGCATAAATATTTAGAATTGAAATGTCTTCTTGTTGTAGTTTTCCCTTGACCAATATAAAGTGACCATCTTTGTCTTTTTTGACTTTAGTTGCTTTAAATCCACATGTATCTGAAAATAAGATTGCAACTCCTCTTTTCTTCTGAATTCCATTTGCCTGAATAATTGTCTTCCAACCCTTGACTTGGAGCTTTAATTTGTCTTTTGAAGCCAGGTGTGTTTCTTGCAGACAGCAAATGGATGGCTTGTGTTTTTTAATCCAGTCAGCCAATCTATGTCTCTTCAGTGGGGAATTCAAGCCATTAACATTTATTGAGATAATTGATAAGTGTGGTAGTATTCTATTCGTCTTATTTGGTTAGAGTCCATTGCTTAGTTTTATCTTTTGCATCAGTGTGGAGGTTAGGTTCTGTCCTTTGATTTCTGAGTTCTTACTTTGCTGCTGATCCATTGTGGTGGTCAGTGTGCAGAACAGGTTGAAGTATTTCCTGTAGAGCTGGTCTTGTTGTGGCGAATTTCCTCAATGTTTGTATATCCATAAATGATTTGATTTCTCCATCAATTTTTAAGCTTAGCTTAGCAGGGTACAGAATTCTGGGCTGAAAATTTTTCTGTTTAAGTAGATTAAAGGTAGATGACCATTGTCTTCTTGCTTGGAAAGTTTCATTAGAGAAGTCTGCAGTCACTCTGATGGCTTTGTCCCTGTAGGTCAACTGGCGCTTACTCCTGGCAGCTTGCAGAATCTTTTCTTTTGTCTTGACTTTGGACAGGTTCATCACAATGTGTCTTGGAGAAGCTCGGTTAGAGTTGAGGCGACCTAGGGTCCGATAGCCCTCTGAAAGCAGTGTGTCAGAATCTTTGGTGATGTTTAGGAAATTTTCTTTTATAATATTCTCTAGTATGGCTTCCATTCCTCTGGGGCATTCTTCTTCCCCTTCTGGAATTCCTATAACTCGTATGTTGGAACGCTTCATAAAGTCCCATCATTCTGACAGTGAACGTTCTGCTTTCTCTCTCTTCTTTTCTGCCTCTTTTACTGTCTGAGTTATCTCAAGAACTTTGTCTTCTACCTCTGAAATTCTTTCTTCTGCATGGTCTAACCTGTTGCTGATACTTTCCATTGCATCATTAAGTTCCCTAATTGACTGTTTCAGTTCCTTCAGGTCTGCTATATCCTTTTTATATTCTTCATATCGTTCATCTCTTATTTGATTCTGTTTTTGGATTTCCTTTTGGTTATTTTCCACTTTATTAGCAATTTCCTTCATTGTTTCCATCATTTCTTTCATTGTTTTCAACATGTGTATTCTAAATTCCCTTTCTGTCATTCCTAACATTTCTTTACAGGTGGAATCATCTGCAGTAGCTACCTCATGGTCCCTTGGTGGGGTTGTTCTAGACTGGTTCTTCATGTTGCCTGGAGTTTTCTGCTGATTCTTCCTCATGAGTGATTTCTTTTATCTGTTTCCTTGCCCTAATTTTCCTTTCACTTCCTCTTGCTCTTTAAGTTCTTGTGCCTGTGGACTAAGGCTTACAGGACCAGAAGGGTGAGAAGGTTGAAGAGCAAAAAAGGGATGAAAGAAAGGAGGACCGAGTGAAAATTTGGTTTTTCACCCAATTTTATCCCCGTTAAGTTTTCTGTTTGCTTGTTTTGGTTTGATTTATAGCATTTTTGTCTTTGAAAAAAAAGAAAAATAGAGAAACGAGAGGGAGTGGGTATAAGGAATATTGACAGAAAGAAGAGAGGCACAGAAAGAGGGAGACAGGGCAATATAGGTGTACAGTAGGGTACTTTGACACAACCTTAAAAAACCCCACCTTCTGGGGGTGCCCAGTTGTGTGGTTCCCTTGAGGTCAGCAGCTCTTTGCTAACCTGATCAGACACAGTACCCCAGCTCCACCAAGTAGAGAGGAAAGACAAAAATGCTATAAATCAAACCAAAACAAGCAAACAGAAAACTTAATGGGGATAAAATTGGGTGAAAAACCAAATTATATCGGTAGAAACACTAGCAAAAATGAAGTTCTAGTTATTAAAAAAGGCAGCAATGGGAAATTATAATTAAACTAGAGAAAATGAGAAAGAAAAAGGGATCTGTATGGAAAAGATTGAAATTAAAAAACAAAAGAACATCAACAACGTCAAAATAAACAAAAAAAACAACCAAACAAAAAAATAAGAAAAAAATACACAACCAAAAACAAAGCAGTTTGTATATGTTATTGAATATTGTCTGGGCAACACGTGGTCTTCTGGGGTATGAGATGTTAATCAACGATACGACTGGAGGCTGCTGATTTCTCAAACCCCAGCAGGTAGACACCCTAAATCTCTCTTCAGCCCACTTAAAAGGCACTTTGAACTTGTAAACTTGCTGAGCAGAAGCTTTCCCAGCTTTCTCGCTGGAATCACTGCTGAAGTGGCTATCCACTTACCCAGTGTGCCAGAACTGGTCTCACTCTGCCCCCTGAGGGTTAGGGCTGCAAGGCGGCTCAGACCCCACCCTTAGGCTACTTGGTTGCTGAGTTACCAGCTCCCACCCGTTTGTAGCTCTGCGACCCTGAGGGCGGAGCTTGCCGGGGCAGATCCCTGACAATGGTTCTGTGTGACCCACCACCAAACACTATTAGCTCCGTCTGGCTCAGCGGCTCAGACTGGGGCCCTAGACAATGGCCAAAGTTCTCTGCACTCCCGCTCAGGCCCTCCCCAAGGCAGTTCAACTCAATGCCAAGTCCAAGGACACCAAAACAGTTCACAGGTAAGGTCTTTCTGGTTTGCAGTCTCGCTGCTACTGAACTTACAGTTGTGGGCGGGTTCAGACGGATTGAACACATGCGACCCCTTGCCGGTTTTCCACTGTTTTAGTCCTCCTCTTGGGGTCCAGAAGTCTCTCGCTGACTCCCTGTATCCTCATAGGAGTGATGATCGGCAGTTCCCACCAGCCAGAGATGCCTGGAGTCCTATCTCCCCAGACTCACGGTGCCCAGATGCAAGGAAGCTGTTACTCGGCCGCCATCTTGCTCCGCCTCTCCTCTTCTCAATTCATTTTTAAGTTCTTATTGAAATAAATAGGAAAGCTGTATTTTTATATTTATCCTCGTCCAATTAGTTTGCTAGATTATATCAATAATTCTAACAGTTTTTATCTCTTAGCAAGATCTTTTGGGCTTTCTCTATACACAGTGATCTAATGAGCAAAACGTTATGCTTTTTACTTTCCTAATACTGTTTATTTTTAATATTGTTTTATTCCATTTGCTACTATGCTAAGGTGATGTTAAATAAGAATAATGATAGCTGGCAGCCCTGTGTAATTTCTTATTTTAACTGAAAATGTTGGCATATTGCTACTTATATTTGCTGTTCACTATTCTGTTTTTAGAAAACAGACTTTCTGATATTCGATTTTGAATATTCAATTCTGATATTCATTTTATTTCAATTTTGCATAGAGTTTTTGTTAGGAATATTAACAAACATCTTTTAAGCATGTATTGACATAATCATGTTTTGCTCTTTCAGTTAATGAAATATATGGTGTTGATAGTCTTGTCTTAAAATTATTCTTATGAACATGAAATAAATTTTATTCTCTGTGCTGTTTGTTACATTGTTCCATCTACATTCATTTGGTCTGTAATTTTTTATTTTTGTTTTATATTATATCAAGTTTTGGTATTACTATTACTTAGCATCATAAGAATTATTCTATCATTTTCAATGGCCTAGATTAGTAATATAATTTTGAAAGTTTCTGTTAATTAAAGGCTAAATAGAACTCAGCTATAAAACATCAGGTTTTCTAAAGCCTTTTCTTAAATTGCAGGTAGGCAATCAGCTAGCCTTTAACTTCTATGGCAGCATTTCCTAACTTCACTGATGATAAAAATCAACTGGGACTCTTGACAAAATGTGGAAATTTACTAGGTCCCTACCCTGAAGACGCTGATTCACTGGATCTGAGACAGAGTCAATGACAGGAATTTATAGTGTTAGCAAGTACAAGTAATTCTTATCACCACTCTATGCTAATTAGTTTTTCAATTAATTTCATGTTAATTTTGGTAATTATATTTTGTTAGACCATTATCCACTTTTTCTAATTTTTCAAACTATTGGATTAGTGGTCTTACCTTACAATTTTTTTTTTTTAATTGTTGGGGATTCATTGAGGGTACAATAAGCCAGGTTACACTGATTGCATTTTTTTTTATTTTTTTTTTATTGTTAAATCATAGCTGTGTACATTAGTGCAATCAAGGGGTACAATGTGCTGGTTTCATAAACAATCTGAAATATTCTCATCAAACTGTTCAAAGTAGCCTTCATGGCATTTTCTTAGTTATTGTATGTAGGCATTTGTATTCTGCATTTAGTTAAGTTTCCCCTGTACCCATTCTAAGATACACCCCACCAATTACCCTCCCTCCACCCTAACCTCCCCCCTATCTTCCCCTTCCTTGGCCCTTTCCCCATAGTCTTGTGATAGAGTTGGGTTATAGCCTCCATGTGAAAGCTTTAAATTAGCTTCATAGTAGAACTGAGTACATTGGATACTTTTTCTTCCATTCCTGAGATACTGTGCTAAGAAGAATATGTTCCAGCTCCATCCATGTAAACATGAAAGAGGTAAAGTCTCCATCTTTCTTTAAGGCTGCATAATATTCCATGGTATACATGTACCACAATTTGCTAGTCCATTCGTGGGTCGATGGGCACTTCGGCTTCTTCCAGGACTTAGCAATTATGAATTGGGCTGCAATAAACAGTCTGGTACAGATGTCTTTGTTATATTGTGATTTTTGGTCTTTGGGATATAAACCTAGTAAAGGAATTATAGGATCGAATGTCAGGTCTATCTTTAGGTCTCTTAAGTATTCTCCAAACATCCTTCCAGAAGGAACGTATTAGTGGGCATTCCCACCAGCAGTGTAGAAGTGTGCCCTTTTCTCCACATCCACGCCAACATCTCTGGTTTGGGGATTTTGTTATGTGGGCTATCCTTACTGGGGTTAGGTGATATCTTAAAGTAGTTTTGATTTGCATTTCTCTGATGATTAAGGATGATGAGCTTTTTTTCATGTGTTTGTAGATCGTGCGTCTGTCTTCTTTAGAGAAGTTTCTCTTCAAGTCCCTTGCCCACCCTGAGATGGGATCACGTGTTCTTTTCTTGCTAATATGTTTGAGTTCTCTCTGGATTCTGGTTATTAGATCTTTAATGGAGGTATAACTTACAAATATTTTCTCCCATTCTGAGGGCTGTCTGCTTGCTTTACTTACTATGTTCTTGGCTGTGCAGAAGCTTTTTAGTTTGATCAGGTCCCAGTAGTATATTTTTGATACTGCTTCAATTGCCTGGGGAGTCCTCCTCATAAAATATTCACCCAGGCCGTTTCCTTCAAGAGTTTCCCTGCACTTTCTTCAAGTATTTTTATAGTTTCATGTCTTAAGTTTAAATCTTTTACCCAGTGAGAGTCTATCTTAGTTAATGGTGAAAGGTGTGGGTTCAGTTTCAATCTTCTACAGGTTGCCAGCCAGTTTACCCAGCACCATTTGTTAAATAGGGAATCTTTTCCCCATCGAATGTTTTTTTTTTCTTTGTTTTTTTTCCCATTGAATGTTTTTAATCAGCTTGTCAAAGATCAAATAACAGCAAGTAGCTGGATCCATCTCTTGGTTCTCTATTCTATTCCAGACATCTACTTCTCTGTTTTTGTGTCAATACCATGCTGTTTTGATCACTATCGACTTATAATACAGTCTCAGGTCTGGTAGTGTGATTCCTCCTGCTGTGTTTTTATTGCTGAGTAATGTTTTGGCTATTCGAGGTTTTCTCTGATTCCATATAAAACAAAGTATTATTTTTTCAAGATCTTTAAAATATGACAATGGAGCTTTAACAGGAATTGCATTAAAATTATATATTTCTTTGGGCAGTATGGACATTTTAACAATGTTGATTCTTCCCAGCCATGAGCATGGTATGTTTTTCCATTTGTTGACATCTTCAGCTGTTTCTTTTCTTAAAGTTTCATAGTTCTCTTTGTAGAGATCTTTCACGTCCTTTGTTAGGTATACTCTCAAATATTTCATCTTCTTTGGCACTACTGTGAAAGGAATAGAGTCCTTGACTGTTTTTCGGCTTGGTTATTGTTGGTATATATAAAGGCTACAGATTTATGGGTGTTGATTTTGTAGCCTGAGACATTGCTATATTCCTTGATCACTTCTTAAAGTTTTGTAGTTGAATCCCTAGTGTTTTCCAGTTATACGATCATATCATCTGTGAAGAGTGAAAGTTTGATCTCTTCTGACCCTATGTGGATACCATTGATCGCCTTTTCTTCCCTAATTGAAATGGCTAAAACTTTCATTACAATGTTGAAGAGCAATGGAGACAATGGGCAACCTTGCCTGGTTCCTGATCTAAGTGGAAATGATTTCAATTTAACTCCATTCAATACAATATTGGCTGTGGGTTTGCTGTAGATGGCCTCTATTAGTTTAAGAAATGTCCCTTCTATACCAATTTTCTTAAGTGTTCTGATCATGAAGAGATGCTGGATATTGTCAAAAGCTTTTTCTGCATCAATTGAAAGAATAATATGGTCCTTATTTTTTAGTTTGTTTATGTGCTGAATTGCATTTATAGATTTACATATATTGAACCAGCCTTGAAACCCTGGGATAAATCCCACTTGGTCATGGTGTATAATTTTTTTGATGTATTGTTGGATTCTGTTTGTTATGATCTTATTGGGTATTTTAGCATCAATATTCATTAGTGATATTGGTCTATAATTTTCTTTTCTTGTTTGGTCTTTCCCTGGTTTGGGATCAAGGTGATGTTTGCTTCATAGAATGTGTTGGGTAATATTCCTGCTTTTTCTATATTTTGGAAGAAGTCTAGTAATAAAGGTACTAGTTCTTCTTTAAAGGTTTGGTAGAATTCTGACGTAAAGCCATCTGGTCCTGGGCTTTTCTTTTTAGGGAGATTTTGTATAGTTGATGCTATTTCAGAACTTGATATAGGCCTGTTCAACATTTCCACCTCATTCTCGCTAAGTCTTGGTAGGTGGCATACTTCCAGGTATTAGTCAATTTCTTTCATATTTTCATATTTCTGAGAGTAGAGTTTCTTGTCGTATTCGTTAAGGATTTTTTGAATTTCTGAGGAGTCTGTTGTTATTTCATCTTTACCATTTCTGATTGATGAAATTAGAGATTTTACTCTTTTTTTCCTGGTTAGGTTGGCCAAAGGTTTATCTATTTTATTTATCTTTTAAAAAAACCAACTTTTGGATTTATTGATCTGTTGTATAATTCTTTTGTTTTCAATTTCATTTAATTCTGCTCTGATTTTGGTTATTTCTTTTCTTCTGCTGGGTTTGGGGTTGGAGTGTTCTTCCTTCTCCAGTTGCTTGAGCTGTCCCATTATGTTATTAACTTCCTCTCTTTCCATTTTCTTGAGGAAGGCTTCCAGTGCTATAAATTTCCCTCTTAGGACTGCTTTGCAGTATCCAGAGGTTCTGATAATTCATGTCTTCATTGTTGTTTTGTTCCAAAAATATGGTGATTTCCTTCTTACTCTCGTCTATAACCCATCTATCCTTCAGCATAAGGTTGTTTAGCTTCCATGTTTTTGTATGCGAATGCAGGTTCCTGTGGTTATTGAGTTCAACTTTTATTCCATGATGGTCTGTGAAGATGCAAGGAATAATTTCTATTTTTTTAAATTTGCTGAGGTTAGATTTGTGGCCTACGATGTGGTCGATTTTAAAGTATGTTCCATGGGCTGATGAGAAGAATGTGTATTTAGTTTTGTTGGGATGAAATGTTCTGTAGATGTCTGTTAAGTCCAGATGTTGAATGGTTGAGTTTAAATCTAAAATTTCTTTGCTTAGCTTCTTTTTGGAGGATCTATCCAGCACTGCTAAAGGGGTGTTAAAATCTCCAACTACTATGGAAGTGGAGGAAATCGAGTTGCTCATGTCTGTTAGAGTTTCTCTTATAAATTGAGGTGCGTTGTGGTTGGGTGTATAAATATTAATAATAGAGATCTCATCATATTGAGTATTACCTTTAACGAATATGAAGTGTCCATCCTTATCCTTAATTATTTTGGTTGGTTTAAAGCCTATCGCATCTGTGAACAGGATTGCAATGCCTGCTTTTTTCTGCTTTCCATTTGCCTGGAATATACATGACCATCCCTTCACCTTGAGTCTATATTTGTCTTTTAATGTAAGATGTGATTCTTGTATGCAGCAGATATCTGGCTTGGGTTTCTGTATCCAGTCAGCCAACCTGTGCCTCTTTAGAGGACAGTTTAAACCATTCACATTAATTGAGAATATTGATAAGCCTTTCAAGAGTCCAGTGGACATTTTTAATCCTTTTGCAACTGTGGAAGTTGGAATTTGATCAAAATTTTCTGAGTGAGTTTACTTTTGTTGTTTACCAGGATTACACTGGTCTTTATGGAGGATAGGTCTGAGAATATCCTGGAGAGCTGGTTTAGTTATGGCAAATTTCTTCAACTTGTGAATGTCATTGAAGTATTTAATTTCTCTGTCAGAAATAAAACTCAGTTTAGCTGGGTATAGGATCCTGGGTTGAAAGTTATTTTGTTTTAGGAGATTAAAAGTCGATGACCTTCCTCTTCTAGCTTGATAGGTTTAAGCAGAGAGATCTGCAGTTATTCTAATATTCTTCCCCTTGTAGGTTATGGTCTTCTTTCATCTGGCTGCTTTCAGAATTTTCTCCTTCATATTAACTTTAGTGAAATTGATTATGATGTGTCTGGGGGATGTCTTATTCGGGTTGAGTCATGCTGGAGTTCTGAAACTGTCTGCTATCTGAATTTCAGAATCTCTTGGCATGTCTGGAAAGTTCTCCTTCATAGTCTCATGGAGAAAAGACTCTGTGCCTTGTGAAGCCACTTCGTTGCTTTCAGGGATCCCTATAAGACGAATATTGGTTTTCTTCGAATTATCCCAGAGTTCTCTGAGAGAGAGATCTGTTTTTGCTCTCCATTTCTCATCCTCTTTGAGAGTTTGAGAGCGTTCAAAAACTTTGTCTTCAATGTCAGAAATCCTTTCTTCTGCTTGCTCCATTCTGTTACGGAGGGATACTACTGTGTTTCTCAGATCTTTGAGGGCTGCAACTTCTTGTCTCAATGTGTCAAAATCTTTGGTCATTTGTTCTTTTAATTCGTTGAATTCTTGAGATATCTTTTAGGTTACTGCTTGGAATTCTAATTCGATCTTATTTGCTATCCAGATCGTGAATTCGATTTCTGACATCTCAGCTATTTGTTTGTGCATGGGATCTTGTGCTGTGTCTGCCCCATTGATCCTTGGGGGAGTTGATCTACTCTGATTATTCATATTGCCAGAGTTTTTCTGTTGATTTCGCCTCATGATTGTTTTTCACCATTGCCTCTGGCTGTCCTCAGAGTTGGGGAGGTGTCTCTCCAAGATTAGACCCCAGCGGGATCACTCTATTATTGCTGGATCTTTGTAGGGAGTCAATTGCATTTTTTAGGTAAAGTCCCTCTTGCAATCGTGTCTTGCCCCCAGAAGGTGTCTCTTAGATTTCTGTGGTTATGTTTCCTTTCTCATTCCTGATATTATATACTTTTGCACTATTTCTTTTTTCCTTAATCAGGTACTCAAGAGACTTATCTATTCTATCATGTTTTACAAAGAATCAGTTTTCAAATTTATTTAGGCTTTGTTCCATTTTCAAATTTCTATTCCAATAATTTCAGCTGCTTTCTCTATTAGTTTTCTCTTAGGTTATATGCACTCATGGAGTATAGTATATTATCCACAATGGTGTCATTATCAATATATGGTTAAATAGCTGTGGTTATCCATTTTGATTTAATGATAAATATTGCAAGATTCCTTTAATACAAACATTTTCTCCCCTCAGTATCTTTCCCTTTCTTGAGGTCTTTGGATTTACTTATTATTTGCCTTAAATCTTTCCTCAAGTAAATGCCTCAGATTTTATTTTATTCACTCTTCTTCTCTATGGCTGCTGGCCTCTGAGATGCAGTATATTTTCTTGTAACTGTTCTTAAAGGTATATTAGCAGGAGCAATCTCCAGAGTGGTAGAAGCCCAGCAGTCTCTGACCCTGTGACTCATCGCACTGTTGAAAAGGTTTTCAACTCCCTGCTGAAGAATTGGGAAGACCCCTGTCTCCTCATCTTCTCTCAACCTCCGAAGTGGAGACAACCCAGCCTTCCTCTTCAGCTTCCTAGAGACCAAAAAGATAGCCACGCTCAGGCTAGCTGATGTCAGCCCTCTCCCTGAGTGCTCAGAGATGTCCATGGGCCAAGCCCTCCCAGGAACTGGAGCTTTCAAATCCTTCCCCAGGCTTTGTCTGAGTTTTACCTGGCTTCAGGGCAGTAGCAGGAAAGGGAAGTTCATGCTCTCCAGGCCCCACCTACCTCCCAGTCCCAGCTCCTAGTTAGTCCAAGAGAGATTTGGGTTTGGAGTTCATGATTAAAGGGAAGAGAAGGTGACTTGTCTAGCCATCATCTTCCCAGCATGCTCTGTTTCCATGTTTAATATATACCTTGATGATGTAAGCACCACAGAGATTTAAAGTTGTCCTTCTCTGATATAATACGTGCCTCTCCTTCTAGCAGCTTCCTTATATTACTCAACTACCCTGGGCCAGGTCTACCTCCTGGAAGAGCTTCCTGCTTGCTTGTTGTACCAGTAAATCCATCTCTAAAAGACATGGTCCAGAAAGCATTGTGAACATTTATTATTTTTTTATTTCAACACCTTTTCTCTGAGGGCTAATTCCCTACTGTCTGTATCTTGAAATGGAAGCTAAAAGGACTCACTGATTTGCCTCAGCCCTCAAAGATAAGGTAAAGGAAGCAGGCTTGTCCAATCAGATGCTTTCATGGGAAACTTTGACTCTTGTAGTGGTGACACAAAAATTCAGGGATGGCTGAGAAACTGGACTTGGTCACAGCATCATGGGTCTAGTGAAAAAGGCATTGGTAAGTGGTAAAACCCTTGCCCATGTTTCTTGCACTCAAACTTCCTTTGGTTCCTATTTTCCAAGCCTAATTTTTCAGATCTCCTATTGATTCTGTGAATTTCCTGACAATTCCTTTTTAAGTTACTTGGAGTTGATTTCTGATGTTTACAACCAAAATTTCAATGGATCTAAAATGCCAGAAAAGTCCTCCAAGTCTAGAAACTGGTTAGATGTTCGTACCTCAAACCAAATCAACTTAGTTTGCCAAATTCAGGATGGTATGCTATGCTCGTAGCTACAGGTTTAGCCAGTTCTAAGCAACACCAGTTTTTCATCACTATCCCTTTAAAGCCCACCTTACCCTCAAAATGTTCCTATCTTCCAGGGACTTTGACCCCTGAAATAACTGAAGTCCCTCTCCTGAAAGGCAGCCAGATTCAGTCATAAAAGTAAGAAAGTCTAACATTTCAGATTATTTTGAGATAAGAATCATGCAATTTTGTAGTAACATCCTCTAGTATGCCATTGACTTTAATTCAAGAATATATAAAGTATTAAGATAATAAAAAGTCAGGCTAAAACTGGGTAAAGCTCTCTGATATATGTTATTTCAGGTTATTATGTTGGTAAAATTTTTATTTGATCCACAATTTTCTTAAGATTTGTCCACTTTTATTAAGACCATAATTTACTCCTAACTTACTCCTATTTTACTCCTAACTTACTTCTGTTTTCTTCCCCTACACACCTACATTTAAAAGAAACAGCAAATGTCCAGCAAATATTTCAGAACCAAAGGTGTCAGAGAGTGAGAATTAGTCAATTTATCAATTTCTTATGTGAAGTTTCTCGCACTACGTCACTACCCCAATACAAATAAAAAGAGGTAGTTTTCCTAAAGATGGTTAATTGGATGAGTACATACAGAGTGTATTGGATCTTCTTCTAGAACATCCCATTTTTAATCTGCACTAGTTTTTAACCTTTTAATCTCCTCCAGCTTTTAGGGCAATTAAAAAATAATCAGGATAAATTCAACCAATCTTTATCTTGGTTTTAAAGAGTCTGCTTTTAAACTTTCTGTGTCATATGATAGAAATCTCTGGTTCTGATTCAGCTTTCTTGAAAAGTAGACATAATTTTTCTTAACACTTAACATCACCCCCTATTAAATCACAGTCTATTTCATATTTGATCATATGTTAACTACTTAATAATCTAATTTTGTATATTCTACCTCTTCCTCCACAGAGAAGCCTCCCACAGCATTTATAAGATGAATGTGTTCCCATTCATAGCCAAGATGCTTTGCTTTGCAATATTGCTTCTTATCCTTATTGACCTTTTTCCTTTCCATCTTTTGGATCTGTCTTTCTGTAAGATTCAGGTGTTTACTCTGATGCTATTGCTTCCCCAAGCGCTGAGTGCAAATAATCTCATATGAGCCTAACAAATCTATTAGGTAGCTGTTACTGTTACCACCATTTTATAAACAACTGAAACTGATAATTGAGCAACATGTCCAAGGTCACATAGTAAATTAGTTGAGCTGGGGCTGGAATCTTCCTCTAACTTCATCTGAGCTTTTAATCTATGGATGTTGCCACTTTGGGCCGAGCTAAATACATGTCATTCCCACCAGAGAGGACAGAAAGTAAACATTCTTCTTTATTTAATTACTTGGCTTTATTATCATAATCTAGGAAAGGCTTCAATAGATCATTGGCCACATTTTAAATTATTGTTCCAAAGTAGTGCTAAATATCAATTATACTAAATCAAAAAGGTCAGATTTTATAGGTAACCACTTTTTCCCCAATATTTAACAGCCTTAAGCCCCGAGCAGGGTCTAAGTTGTTAAGGTTAATGACTTTATAAAGCAAGTTAAGATACCTAAGTATTATTTTGTAATATATTTATCTTGGAATGTTCACCAGAAAGTTGAAATTTTCAGAGAGAGAGAGAAATACTGTGGCTATGTCATTGAAATTTATAAGTTTTTTTTATATATTTTTTTTTATTAAATCATAACTGTATACATTGATATGATCATGGGGCATCATACACTCGCTTCATAAACCATTTGACACATTTTTATCACAGTGGTTAACATAGCCTTTCCGGCGTTATCTCAGTTACTGTGCCAAAACCTTTACATTCTACATTTACCAAGTTTCGCAAATACCCCTGTAATATGCACCACAGGTGTGATCCCACCGATCCCCCTCCCTCTACCCACCCACTCCCTTTCCCATTCCCCCTATTGTTAAGTTGTAGCTGGGTTATAGCTTTCATGTGAGAGTCCCAAATTAGTTTCATAGTAGGGCTGTGTATATTGGGTACTTTTTCTTCCATTCTTGGGATACTTTACTAAGAAGAATATGTTCCAGCTCCATCCATGTAAACATGAAAGAGGTAAAGTCTCCATCTTTCTTTAAGGCTGCATAGTATTCCATGGTATACATATACCACAATTTATTAATCCATTCGTGGATCGATGGGCACTTGGGCTTTTTCCATAACTTAGCTATTATGAATTGGGCTGCAATAAACATTCTGGTACAAATATCTTTGTTATGTTGTGATTTTTGGTCTTCTGGGTATATGCCCAGCAGAGGAATTACAGGATTGAATGGCAGATCTATTTTTAGATCTCTGAGTGTTCTCCATATATCTTTCCAAAAGGAATGTATTAATTTGCATTCCCACCAGCAGTGCAGAAGTGTTCCCTTTTCTCCGCATCCACGCCAACATCTCTGGTCTTGAGATTTATAAGTTTTGAAAGCTAAAATTATTATAGCCAAGACTAAGGCTGTAGTTATTTAAATTCAAATTACTTAAAATTATATGAAATTAAAAGTTTAATTTTTCAATTATACTACCAGTATTTCAGGTACGTAATAGCCACCTGTACCAAATGGCTGCACTGGGCCTGGACAGCTCTGGTTTGATAGTTATCTCAGAAAATGGAGTTTCTATATTGTATTTCTATAATTAATCTAATGAGGAACCACTTATTTGTTCTACTAAAATAACTTTTTTACAATGGGGATATATTTAGGTATATGTCTCTAAATTATCTGGAAATTCTTTTATTTTGATGGAGTTAATTTGAAATTAAGCAATAAAGTCACAGTCAGCCAGTCAGTTAGCACAAAGTTGGTCCAAAGTGGACTAGGATTTGTTAGGGTTAGGTGTGGCAGTATGCAAACAGTCCCAAAATAGAAGTAACTTAAATAAAACATCTGTTTATTTCAAGGATGTCTGAAGATCAGTGGTCTCAGGGATGACACCCCCACCTCTGCTGTAGGGTCAGAAACCCAGGCCCTTCTACCATTGCTCTGCCACATCACTAGAGTTCTGTCCTCATCTGCAAGATAACTTGCCATTCCATCCACATTCCAGACCCCAAGAAAGAGGAAGGCAAGAAGTAGGGCATGTCCTTTCCCTTTGAGAATATTTTCAAAAGTTTACAAATTACTTCTGCTCACATCCTACTGGCTGCTATTTAATCACATGACTACACCATGCTACCTATATTACAGCTAGCTCTGTGCCGAGCTAAAAGTTCTGCAGCTGCAGAGGAAGGAGTGAATAATACTGGTACAACAGAAGACAAGTGAAACCTCTTCACGGTTGATAAGTAAAATCAACTTACTACGGAAAATACCGTTTTCTACTTTAACAGCTTTCCTCGTGGAACATTCTACAAATGTAATCTTTTATAACAAGCATTCAAAGCCTCACAATTATAAGTCAGCAATTTTGAAACTATTAAAAACCATTAGAATTTCAATATTTCAGGAAAAATATTTGCTCTTTCTTTATCAAAGAACAGTTGGCACAATTGCAATGTAAGAAAAAGAAAGAGAATAGAAATTAAATTAATCCAAATTTTATGGTAACTGGTATACAAACATTTTCTAACTTACTTTCTTAAATTTCAAAACAAGATATTGAGAAATCAGTCAAATGTTTTGGATTCCTAAAATACATGTATCAGCAGTTTCTAACTCTCTTATATTTCAAAAGATAATGTTAAGAAATCAATTCGATGTCTTGTATTCCTAAAATACATGTATCAAGTTTCCTATTACTACATTTTTTTTTTTTTAGAGATATAGTCTTAATTTTTCACCCTTGGTAGAGTGCTGTGACATCACAGCTCACAGCAATCTCCAGCTCTTGTGCTTAGGCGATTCTCTTGCCTCAGCCTCCTGAGTAGCTGGGACTATAGGCACCCACCACAACGCTCGGCTATTTTTTGTTGCAGTTTGGCCGGGGGCAGGGTTGGAACCCGCCATCCTCAGTATATGGGGCCAGCGCCATACTCACTGAGTCACAGGCACCATCCTACTAAATATTTTCAATTCCTGATTTCAGCTTAATTTTAATCCAGTTTGAATTAATGAAGTTGGAGCTTATAATTTTTTTTTTCTTTTTGAGACAGTCTCATTCTGTTGCCCTGGGTAGAGTGTCATGGCATCATCATAGCTACCTCAAACTCCTGGGCTTGAAGCAATCCTCTTACCTCTGGCTCCCAAGAAGCTGGGACTACAGACACTTGCCACAATGGCCCTTCTATTTGGGGGTGGGGGAATTTTTTCTATTTTTACTAGAGATGGGGTCGTGCTCTTGCTCAGCCTGGTCTTGAACTCCTGAGCTCAAGCAATCTACCTGCCTCAGCCTCTTAGAGTGCTACGATTACCAGCATGAGCCACAACTCCCAGCCTGGAGCTTATAATTTTTTAGTTCTATAACCATCCATTCTTCTGCAGTAGCATCAACCCCAAATTATTTTAGAAGCTCTTTCTGTTGACTAGGATACTCCAATAGCACATGGTTAGAGGATGGGGATGACTGTGTATTTAGAGGCACATCTTCAGAGGATTTCTTGTATTCCTCACAGCCTTAAAGGTAATGGCCAATGTAAAATATCTTCATTCATCCAAGGGTTTAACCTAGAATTCAGTGCTGGAGAAGAAGTAAGATTTGTGATGGACTTCTTCATTGAATTAGGTAAGTTTATCCTCGAATTAAATCAGATCATCAGAAACTTGCACACTGTGTTTCACTCCTTGTAGAATTTTACCAACGTGAGTTTTGACATTATGTCATAGTCAGCTGTTAAAGTGTACTGTAAAGAGTGGCCCTATATGGGGCGGCGCCTGTGGCTCAAGGAGTAGGGCACCGGTCCCATATGCCGGAGGTGGCGGGTTCAAACCCAGCCCTGGCCAAAAACCACAAAAAAAAAAAAAAAAAAAAAAAAAAAAAAGAGTGGCCCTATGAAACTTGTTTTCTACTTGCAGTAGCAATACTATCATGGGTGGTATCAAAGACATTATTCACTGACTTGCCCTCTGATTCATAAAAAATTGTTATTGTTACCTCCTAAAGAGTAGCAAGGAGAATCCTAGGATAGGGTGCTTCAGGTACCCTTATATTTAGGCCAAACGGCAATTGTCAGGGTAATGAATTTTAACACTGCCTAGAGATGTTTAGAAGTCATAAAATTTGCCCTTAAAATAAAATCCAGAATATGACTTCTAAACTTTTGAAGTTATCTTTGCGAAAAATGCTCTGAGTGTGCTTGAAGATAGAAGAAAGAAGTAGATCAGGACCTGAAGTATGAAGTAATCTCACACACACACACACACAAGCAGAACGGTTAAAGAGAAGAAATAGAAAAGCAGCTAAGCCTAGAAGAGAAATACACAGGTATGCCACACTCCTTTCTACCAGAAGCCGTCCTTGCTTTGGCAATCATGGGAAAACACACCTGCCCTCCTGCTTTTGCCAGGCAGCCTAAGGGGGAAAGCTGCCTTTAACAACAATTGTCAGCCTGAAAAAGTTTTTCCCAGCACTAGTTTTTGGCAACTCGGGACATAAATAGGAGCTGCATTTATTTTTGCTTTTTACCAACTAATAAACCTACAGCCAGAAGATCAACCTATATAATGAAGATCAGAGAATCTATGTTCAGACTGACCTATAAAAGGAAAGAAGGAATGATGATGATGAAAATAACAGAACCTATCTTCTGAGAGCTTAATGAGGTAAAATATGTGAAGACTGTCCAATACTTGGTAAACCTTGTGTGATTATTATTGTTAAGTGCGAAGTTCAAGTCTACCTTTAGTATCAGCCAAAAGGAGTTGATTTTAATGTATTACTTAATTATTAAGGCATCCAGCCTGTCTGACAAATGATTAAAAAAAAAAAAAAAAGACAGGAGAAAAACGGGAAGGAATAAAAAAAAAGGAGGCAGAAAAAAAATGAAGAAAATAAAATCTGGAGCCTAAATTTAAGATTAAAAGATTATCTTTGTCTTGTTATGCTTTAGTCTAATATTGCACTATACTAGGCCACTAAGTCCAGTCAAAAAACTAATATTCTACCCTAGGGTGGGACACAATAATAAGAGGGACTTTATCTAACAGATGCAATCCATGTGACCTAATTCTTTGTACCCTCAATGAATCTCAAACAATAAAAAATAAAAATAATAAAAAATTAATATCTTAAATGTGCTTCTCAATCAGAGGGCAGAAAATTCTTAAAGAATTTAGGGAATTATGACACAGAGAACAAACTCATAGATAATAGATGTATGTTGGGATCTACAAAAAAACACATTTTTAAACAATATTACCAAATGCTTAGAGGTTCCTCTTCATTATCTCCTCAAGCTAAAGATACCATTATGTGGGAAAAATGATAAGGAAATCAGGGTATATAATGTTCTTAAAAGAGATTCATGCTTCTAATTCCAGTAACAGCAGTCTAGTTTTTTTAGATCAATCCTTCCACTGCAAATAAATAAAGAAATGTATTTGTTATTTTTTTTGGACTTTTTAAAATAGGTTTTTCAGGCGTAAGGCATACAAACATGAATTAATTATGGTCCCCATGTTCAAAGAGTTCATTAGAAAATACAAAGTTGGAACTATCACACATTAATTGCAGAGGTGACACAGAAACACCAAAGTGGGCGAGTTTCACCTGTCAAGGCTTTTTCAAAGACTGAATTTTGAGCTGTGCTTGAAGGATGAGACCTGCCAGAGTGGTGTGGGGAAGGTATTCCAGATGGAAAAGTTAAGCAGCTTTCCAGAGGGAGGGATTTAAGGCCTGGGTATGGGCAGCAGGTGAATTGGCCTGGCTAGAGCAGAAGGACCCTACTAAAGAGACTGTAAAAATCCAGGTTCCTTACTGGAAAAGATCAGAGCTTACACTTCTGTATGACTCCCCCACCCCCACCAATACTACCTAGCTCAGAACATTTTATGAGTAGGTAATAAATAAATTCTGGTTGATTCATTGTGTCAACATGACTCCAACATGTATTTTATCAAGCACTTACTCTAATAAGAAATGAAGCTGATGAGATGAATCATCACAGAGGGAATATCATTGACCTCCAATTCTGAGAAATGGGGGGAACCGAAACTGAACTAAAGAATCTGAACAAACTCTTCCTGGTATTCCTGTTTATTTTGGTCTGACACATAAAGTGCAAGAGATACACAAAGAAATTCCCCCAAGATTCTGAATCAGAAAGGTAAGCATTACTTCAGTCCAGACAGAATCCACTTCAGAATCCACTTTTTCCATTTCTCAGCCTGCTTAAACAATGTGCATGTTCCTCCTTTCTACAAGCTACTTTCCTACCTAATAGAGGAGGATGAATCACATCTGTGATTTTTTTTTTTTTTTTTTTTTGAGACACAGTCTATGTTGCCCTGGATAGAGTGTTGTGACATCATAGCTAACAGCAACTTAAAAATTCTCTTGGGCTTGAGCAATCCTCTTGCCTAAGCCTCCCAAGTAGCTGGAACTATAGGCATGTGCCTCTACACCCAGCTTAGTTTTCCTATTTTTAATAGAGACCTGGTCTCTTGCTCAGGCTGGTGTCAAATTCCTGAGCCATCCACTGGCCTCAGCCTCCCAGAGTGCTAGGATTACAAGTGTGAGCCTCCATGCCCACCCACATCCACGATTTTAACTAGGCATGAAGAAACTCTCTTTTTCCTATGTTAAATCTGGGGGTTATCTCTTGTGCAATTAGTTTATGGCCATAAAATATCCACCAATATATTTACCACTAATCTTTAGAATAAATGCAAAAATATTTGGATTTTTGGCATCATCTTTGTTGCTTTGCCCAGGATGTTTTGAAGGAAGCGTCGGCCTGGAAGTCAAATAAATGAGAACAATTAGTTTGATTTTAGAAGCCTGTATTGGTGCTTACTTTTCTGAAAAATTCTTCACTTCTAAGAATCTCAGTTTGAATATTTGAACTATAGTGGTCAATACACATTTGAAATCACAAAACATAATTAGTTTCATGACCTACAGAAAACCTTTTCCTAGTTCTTCCCTTTTGACATAAATACAGAACCTCTGTGTTGTAATATAAAATGGAAATGCCCCAGAAAAATCATCCTCCAAGTTTATCCAAATTGCTAGTTTTGGCTTTTACGATTATTTGCTTTCAAATATACCCCAGGGTACAGTGAGTTGTCTTGGGGTTTTCCGTAGTAAGGAAAGTTTCAAAGTTGCAGATTGAAAACCTCCATTGAAACAAATGCATTCTGTCATTTGAAATAAGAGCATCTGTACATAATTCACAAAACAATTTTCTTTGTTCAGCAGAGGAAGGCCAGATGATGCAATATCTAGCCTCCAGCTGCGCTTTCCTCGCTGGTAATTCAGCTGCTTTTCGTGCTGTTTGAAAGACTCCTGACCACTTACGGTGCAATTTTGAGGATGTGCTTAATTAAACTCAGTTCTTCATCTCATCACTTACAAGGAAGAGGGAACAGAAAGTGGATGAGAATGTATGTGTGTCCACAAAGCAACAGAATGAGGATTATCTTTCTCTGGGGCATTATTTTTTAAACACAAGCAGTGCCAAAAGAAGAGGAAAGTCGGTCAGAGGCCTTCGGGGATTCAAATGAAGGAAATCCTTCCGCAGGATGGAGCTGTATATCCTATATAGAAAGTACATAAACAGCATTACAGGCTGGATGTTGTTCAGGATTCTCTGAAGTTTTACATTTTCTGAGCTTTTTAAACCATTCATCGCTCTATTCTGCCAAACTAGATGAGCTAATAATTTGTCTCCCTGCTTTTAGAAAATTAAAAGATAAGCAGGGGGGAAAATCCCTTAAATAAAACATAACCAAAATATTTTAGTTGATTTAAACATATTCTTAGCACTTAGAATTGGGAATATTATCAGGGTCAAATGTTAAACAACAAATAATCACAACAAAGAATGTTGAGTTGAAACAGCTGTTTAATCAACTGTTTAATGAAGGGGAAAAAATGTTCACATTGTTTCATGTTGTGAAGACAAAACAAATGTTTGATAAGATTTCTAATATGTCAAATTGGTATGGGGGAAATATTATGTATAGATTGCCATTGTCCAGTCTTTAATTGGTCTGAATTCAGAAGCCTGGGCTTTTTCTTCCTTTCTACAACTATGCCCCAAGATAGATGCCCTCTACTCCAGTAAAACACAAGTTTCAAAAAATAAATAAACAAGATCTGTGACTTTGAAATCTCTTATGTGGCCTTTCAAAGATTTCATGCTGTACCCCCATTGTTGGGACATGTCCTTGAATCAGACCCTAAGAAGCAGTCATGGGTTTTTTTTTTCCCTTGTCCACCTGACCTACACCCATCATGAAAGGGGATGTGCTTCAACAACAGGTCCCAAAAGCTAACCACTCTTAGACCCCCCCCCAAAAAAAAAATCTTTTGCTTGTTTGTTTTGTTTCTGTTTTCAAAACTCACACAACCTTTGAGGTAGCAATGAGAAAAGTAGAGGGAGCTCTGATCTTGTCCCCAAGTTTCCTGCCTATCACCTACACGCACAGCCCCCCACCCCACGCCTACAGGGTCAGGCCTCCAGTGTTAGTTTATGAAGACCACTCACATATTTAGATTTCTCAAATGCAGAAAGAACTTCAAAGCGTAATTTTTTTTTAAGGGGACATGGGCTTTAAACTATTTCATAACTATGAGGTTTAGAAAAAAGTGAGCCATTTCAAGGATACACTTAACATTCCTGGGACTCTGGACATACCAAAATGCTCCCATAATTCTGTAACTAAAATGATATAGTAGGCTTTTACTCTAAGTAACTCATGACAGATACTTTAAATAGACATCTAATCTAATATGTTGCAAAGAGAAATACAGCCTGTGGCTCCTTGTTTCTTTAAATGAGTCAGTATAAGCAAAGCACTTAGCAGGGTTCCTGGCCCACTTTAGACCTTGAAAAGTCCATAGAGGCTGTGAAATGCCCCCAGCCAGTTTCCTTCCCATTGCAAACAGGTTGATCTAGCACCTACCCCAAAGTCCACTTTCACCATCCCATCTGTTTCTCAAAATCAGATCCACAGGACACCTCTAAAAATGCAGATTTCAGGGCCCTTGTCCAAACAGACTGAAACCAAAATTCTGGAAAAGGGGCTTCAGAATCCACCTTTTTTTTTTTAAGTTCTCAAGGTAATTCAATAAAACTTGAGAATGTCTAATACAGACCTTCCCAGGTCTATCCCTCTATTAAGTTAAACCCTGGAAAAAGAATGTTTGCACTATGTCAACAGAACCTGCTGCAAAAACTACTTCATTGTTGCTTAAAGCTATGCCCTCTGCCTTTATGGCTGGTTGGTTCAAGAGCCATTTGTGATTTTATTTACCTGGAGGGTGAAAAGATCTATCTGCTGATAGATTTATTAACTTCCTGTTGTCAGAAAATGAAAAATATATAACTGTGTTTCTCGTGCAGCTTTAGCAAGTGGAAATCTTCTAGCAATTTTCTTGCCCAAGTGTGGCAATCTGTTCCACTCTGTGCCCTAAATATACTTACTCTTTCTCCTTTCTCTCTGCTTTACATTTAAAGGACATTGTAACTGCTGTAGTCTATGGTGACCTCTGAACCACTTTAGACAGGGTATAAATTTTTACAAACTAGAGAGTGCACATTTTTTGCAGTGTTGAATTCTTGGCATGCAGCAATTCCCGAATGGCCACTTGAATCAAGATTAAAAACTTGTTTGTTAAGGGATGCAAGGCTAGCAGTCCTGTGTTTTCTCGGATGAGTCAGTTAATTGGTTTGGATGCTTGGGTCCATGTGTATCTGTTTTGCACATCTGCTTTTACAAATGCAAGCCAGAGACGGGGCATTACGATGTGCTTCCAATGCTTTCAGAATCCATTCTCCCTTTGTAGGTGATGAATTTCTGAAGCAGCACAGCATCTCCATGGCTACCTGACAAAATTACTAAGGCTGCCAGCGCCTGCATCTATGTGACGGTGTGAACTAAACAAGTGACTGCAGCCAACACCAGTAGAGGATGTGCATCTCTAAGCTCTGTAGGAGGAGATGTTGAGCATTCAACTAAAACCCAGCAATATTCTTAGCAAAGGCTCCATCAGGCTTTGCTTTGGTAGTAGCCAAACCCTCACACACAGGAAAAAGCACCAGGGATCATTGTCATCCCCCAGACCTCCTAGTTTTTATTAATCACTTAACTGAGCCTCCCAATGTTCCCAGAAGTTTCTTTACACATTCTTATCATGAAGCAGCTTCCACCTCAGTCTAATCCAGACACAGCAAAGGAATCCTCTTTGAAATATTCTTGCTGAACTGTTATCTACACAAATAAGAAATAGGCCTGTATGGCATAGGGTTTAAGTGTACATAGTTTGGGTTCAGAGGTTTTGGAAGACCAGGATTCAAATCCTGACTCTGCTCCCTACTATCTGTATGTCATTGGGCAAGTTACATAATCTCTCTAAGACCTGCTTCCTCGTCTGCAAGATATGAGTATTAACAGTACTAACTCAAGAGTGGTCACTACAACTAAATGATTTAAGGAGTTACCACATGACAAACACTTTTCTTAGTAATCTGTTCTGAGATGAAAAGCTCTATTGATAGCAAGTTATTTCTTATAGTAAACAAATTAAAATTAGGCTCTTAATAACCTCATTCTTTCTTTGTAGTTATGCCTTCAGAAGCTATCCAGAATAAGCATATTCCTTCTTCCACACAATAGCACTTTAAATATTTGAGGAAGCTATTGTGTGCCTCCATTCATATATTTGAGGACAGGTATCAGGGTTCCACATGATATCTCACCTGACTTGGCTCCATCGCCATATGTGGCAGAGGTAGCTGGATACCTCCTGATTCCATTTCCTTTTCTTGGGCTTATATAATAACAATACCCTACCCTAGACTGGGGTCATGTAACTAGGCTCTGGCCAATAAAATGACAGTAAAAGGCACATGTGCTACTCCACACCAGGCTGTGTTCTCTTTCACTCACTGGTGTGCTTAATGCCATGGATCCAGTGGAAAACTCCAAGGAGACCCTCAAAGTTTTCATGGAAGCTGTAATATGGAAGAAGCCTGAATCCCTGTGTCACCACATAGAAGACTACCTGTCAAACACCTGTCAGAGTGTGACGTGGGTGAGAAATAAGCCTTTGTTGTATTATGCCGTTAAGACTTGAGGATTGATCCATTACTGCAACATTTCCTAGCCCACCATGGCTAACATATCTTTATAGTTACCTTCGCTGGACCTACACTAGTTTGTCAATGACACTCAAAAGAGGATATCAAGAACTGAACCCAGTTTTTCAAATGTGACCTCACCCTGATGGAATGACACTGCAAACTGTTTCCCTTCTTGTTATTGCTGTTGTCATTTCTCTGAGTACCATATTTTTATCAGTGCTTTCCAAAGTTGCCTTCTGCTTAGCAACTTCATTACAAATACACAGGTGCACAAGCTACATTTGTAGTTAACTAAAAACACAGAGGTATTTTTCAAGCCAACTGCTGACTGTGCTACAGTCAGTGTTCACCAAATATCCTATTTGCTTCCCTACACTTCCCTGCCTCCCTCACGGTGTGGTTGGGGCCATGTTTACCTTCCTAGGAGCAGAAATAATGTGTGTCACTTCTGGGCATAGGCAGTTAAGAGCCAGAATGTCTCTTCCATCACCCTCATCCCTGTTGCAGGGAACTTGGAGAATGCATTCTGGAAAGTAGGCTTCTCATCAGACTTTGCATAAATGAGAAATGAATATTTATTGTTAAAATAACATAATATCAGACTTCGTTGTGGCATCTTACATTGATTAGCCTGACTCTGCAGTCCGGTGATTGTGCAATTCATTTGTTTACACTTTAATTCAAAACTTTACATATATTACTATTAACTTTCTAAAATTCCACTCATAAATTCTTTACCTACAGTGAATTAATTCAGTAGCATTTCACACACTGAACGCACATATGTAACTAACAAAAAAGAGAACGTCTCAGAAGCCCCGTCATGCCCTCTTTCAGCCCCCCGTCATTTTGCCTCTCGACTGCCAATTTTATCTTCCCACTTTGTTCTTCTACTTCTAAAATGTCTTTACTATTCTTGGTTCTTTGTGTTTCCACATGTATTTTAGAACTAGATGGGCAATCTCCACAAGCCCACAGTAAGCACTACCCTGACTTCTAACAGCATATATTAATTTTTATCATTTTGTGTTTTATATGAATGGAATAATACAGTGTGTACTTTTTGCCCAGTATTGTGAGATTCATTCACAATGTTGTATGTGACCATTGATTTATCCTCATTTTTAGGTATCACTCCATTCTGTAAATACACCATCTTCTTAGTTTCTCTCTCTCTCTCTTTTTTTTTTTTTTTGACAGTCTCACTTTCTTGCCCTCAGAAAAGTGCCCTGGGGTCATATCTCACAGTAACTTCAAACTCTTGGGCTCAAGATATCCTCTTGCCTCAGCCTCCCAAGTAGCTGAAACTACAGGCGCCCGCCACAAGGCCCAGGTAATTTTTAGAGTCTCACTCTTGCTCAGGCTGACCTGAAACTCCTGAGTTCAGACAATCCACCAGCCTCAGCCTCTCAGAGTGCTGGGGTTATAGGCGTGAGCCACTGTACCTGGCTTCTTCAGTCTCTTAATGGTATATTTGCTAAAATGGAATTTCTTAATTTTAATATGGAACAATTAAGCAATATTTTTCATTATAACTAGCACATTTTGTGTTCTACTTAAAAATTCCTTACCTACTTCAGAATCATGGATTTGTTTTACATTCTCTTTCATAATCTTCATTGTTTTACTGTTCAAATGTTGATTGGCAACTCATCTAAAGTGAAATTTTGGGATGTAGTATGAGACATGAATCATGATATAGTTTTCCCATTTGTATATCCAGTTGGCTCAACACCATTGATTTAAAAGACTATCTTTTCTGGCCAGTCACCAAGGCTCATGCCTGTAATCTTCACACTTTGGGAGGCCCAAGTGAGAGTATTCCTTGAAGTCAAGAGTTCAAGATCAATCTGGGCAACATAGTGAAACCCCATCACTGCAAAAAATAGGAAAATTAGCCAAGTGTGGTGGCTTGCACCCATAGTCCCAGCTACTTGTGAGGCTGAGGCAAGAGAATCACTTCAGCCCAGAAGTTTGAGGTTGCAGTGAGCTATGATGATTTCACTGTACTCCAATCCCAGCAACAGAGACTCTGTCTCAGAAATAAATGAATAAATAAGTAAATAAATAGGACCTAACTTTTCTGTTTTGCATTGAGTGACTTTTTTGTTATAAGTCAGGTAATATGTATATGCAGATTCTGTTTCTAGACTTTCTATTCTGTTCCTTTGATCATTTTGCCTCTCTACTGCCAATTTTATCTTCCAGCTTTGTTCTTCTACTTCTAAAATGTCTTTACTATTCTTGGTTCATTATATTTTAGAACTATATGGGCAATCGCCACAAAATAATCTGTGGTGCCTTGACTGGAATGTTTTTTAATCCATACAGTAATTTGTATGAAACTGACTTATTTATAATACTCAGTCTTCCAACAGTGGTCTCTTTCACCACTTGTTATGACAATTTCTCTCAATAATGTTTTGTGGTATGGATGGTAAAAGTTTTGCATGTCTTTTGTTAAAATTATTCCTAGATACTTAATGGGTTTTGACACTGTTGTAAATGGTATGTTTTAAATTTTTATTCTCTATTTGTTGCTCGTATATAAAAACACAGTGTTATTGCATACATGCCTTATATCCAGAGACCTCCCTAAATTCACATACCAAAATAGTTTGTCTGTAGATTCTTTTGGACTTTCTACATTTGCTATCATGTTATCTGTGAACATAACACTTTGTTTTTATTTTCCAACCCTTATCTTTATCTTTATTGCATTTTAGCTTTCATTTTGATTCTAAAATTCCCGCTGGTTGAAGACATTTTAATTCATAATTTTATAACCCAGAATATTATCTTCGCCAGCAATTTATCAGATTTGTGGATGATAAATATGCATGCTGTGCAATCATTCAAATCAGTGCCCAGTAAAAATTTTTACACAAGAAAAGGCTAAAAACAAAACCATGGTGAATACCTTAAGAGACTTGCTTCAAAGTTGAAACTAGTTATTACTTAGCATTCTTTGGATGCAAGTACTCAAACTATCACTTGATCCATCTACATATGTCACAGCCAGCATCCTATTTCTTCCCTAGAATATCACTAGATACTTCATCAAATTTCATTTGAAATTCATGTATTTTGCAGACCAACAATTCCCTTTGTTCTCTCCAGTCTAAACTCTTTCTTACGTAAGCTGTAAAAGGTTTTACTCCTTTATCTTAATGAATAACTATGTTGGCTTCTTGGTGATGACTACTTCTCTTTCCAAGCAATCATGAAATGTCCCTTTAAGAATTTATTCTACCACAAAAGAAAGAAGAATTTATTCCTGCTAAAAGCCTATGTTTTCACGGATATGGATTTTCTACATGCCATTTTTCTCTCTGTTTTTGGAACTTCAAGGGCCACACTGTTCACATCTAGCTTCCCATCATGCCTCCTAGCCTCTACAATTTTTAAGAACTTATTGGCAATAATTCTAGAGTGCTAATACAAGTAACTTCAGTTCTATGAGTTACAGTCTGTCTGTGGCTGAGAATGTGAAGTCCATTAATACAGTAAGTAAATGTTTAACTATAGCCTCACTTCACGTATCAATCAGCATCCTGGCAGGGCACAAAATCCCCTCCTTACCCCAGAAGAACAGCATGAAGAGACTTCAATAGAAGGGTTTCTTACAGGGACATAGGCAGAGTTAAGGAACAGGGATGGCAAAGCACCCAGAGACAATGGGAAGCTGCTAATCCTCTGTATCAGTCAGCAAGAAATAGACAACACGCTTAAACTTTATAACTGACCTCAAGGGAGAGGTCACTTACAAAGCTATGTACAGTGTTTAGGATAAATAAGAAATAATGGCTCAGTATCCTAGGGCTAGTAAGAACAGGAAGAGTGGATATCCCCTGAGCCTGAATGAGTAAGTAGAAAAAACTATTACTAGAACCCAGAGAGACTGTAGTATGGGCTGGCCCCTGACACCTGCTGTGTGTGGCCTTTGGTAGAGGCCCATAGCCCACAATCAACTCAGTGTAATTCCTCACCCTCTGAAATCCCTCTTATGCCTCTCATTGCCTGAACTCACTTGGAAGCCAGAGAAAAGGAAGCCCTTCAGTGAAGGGCATACATGGTAGACTCTTGTGCACACAGCAAGGTGAAGGATGAGACTGAGTGGATCCAGAAGGGCAAAGAATAGCCAGGACAGTCCCTTATGTCTGAAGGGAAAGAGGAGGAAATGTTGTAGAACCTTCTGCAACTTGGAACTAGAGTAGGAGGCGAGGCCATCAGAAGTGAAGGAATGAGGCACCAAAGCAGGGGGATGCAGGGATGATATGCCCCACCCTCTCTCTCTTAACCTAGCTGGTGCCTCCTTTTGGCCAGACCCAACTATAGTAGAAGCCAGCTAGCAAGGGAGCCCATATCATGCAGAGAAGGGGAGAGATGAAGACCAACCAGCACACTTCAGCCTGAGAAATCCTCTTTGCCATATATGTTTTACACATCTCAGTTGAAAGATAAGTTTCCACTTTAGAAAGCAGGGACATGAAATAAGAATGTAGTAATGCTGTCTTCTTGGTGTCTTCTGATATATCAACAGTGCCAAATGGTGGGTTCTCCCTTCCTTTTTCTCCTTTCTATTAGGAAGCTTTTCCAATGTTATTTCTGTTATCCTCAGAATTCCTCATAAGTTATTGCATTCTAGATTTCAGACTCCCATACATGTAACAAATATTTATAAGCCTTTGCCTAGTAGCGAGCTCTGTACTAGAGAATCATGGGCTATGGACTTGAACAAGCACAACCAGAGAGCAAGGCCTCTACAAACCACCCTTCCTCCTACCATCCTGAGAACAATCTCTTTCTAACCTCCCAAGCTCCCTCAGAACTCTGCCCATACCCAAGAAAGCTATCCTTTTTTTTTGCTTAAGGATTTCTAAGGGCTCAAGTTCTTAAAACAAAACCTAGAAAGTTCTTTATATATTCCACCATAAGACAATGAAGCTTAAAGTAACTTTCTTATTTGAATAGAAATAGTGTAAAAAAAAAGGAGAAAAAGAAACCCAAGACTTGATAGCTTAAAATACAGCCAGTGACATTTGCTCATCTTCCATCACTTGGATGTGTCCTTTTAAACTCTGGTCTCACCAAACCTCTCCAACTTCATTATCTCTGCTGTTTCCACTTCTGCCTTACTGTAATCATTTTCAACACATTCTCAAGATGTCGTTTTAAGACATGCCCATTCACTTTGTATTATCTACACTTTTGGAGTGTCTGGTCGTGAGAAACCCCTCAACATTTTAAATAGGCTTTCACTTACTAGAATGAGCCCAATATTGTTTCTCATTGACTATTTTATCACCTCTATAGTGGAAGAGTGTCACTTCTGCCCAAAAGTTGGCTTAACATTCACAGCAATGATTTTTTTATTACTAATCAATTATTTCAGAATTATGGTTCTTCTTGTTTTATCCTCTATGTTGAAAGATTAAATAACCAGTAAAAACATGTTTAAAATAAGAAAGCAAATTGTTTCTTTTAGGAGATTGAGACTTCCAACAAAACTCTAGTGGTACTATTCTATACATAAAAATAAACAAACAAATATATACCTGATAATAAATAATGGTGTAATAAACATGCTAATATAGAGTTCTTGAGCCAAAGAACTCTCTCAGGGAGTCCATGTCTTGTGGAAATAGTCCTGCATTAGGACTTACACCCTGTTTAGTCATTGGCTGGGACCAGCTCATAGCCATTTGGCTTCAATGTGAATATAATGCTGTCCAGGAGGATGGCAGCTGGAGTCCTTGGTCAGTTTTGTCCCCTGCATCAACAGATCTGATTGACAAGTTTTCACAACCATCACAACCACATTAATAGATTAGAAAAGTTATAAAATTAGCTTTGAAAGATGAAGAAAATACACTTGATTTAATGTTCATTTGTTGTTTTAAAAGAATCCTTAGCAAATATAACTAGAAGCTAATATACTTCACTGGCAAAGAGTATCTACCAAAAAAAAAAAAGAGAGAGAGAGAGAGAGAACAAATCTTAAAATAATAGTGAACATTGAAATTCTTCCCTCTTAAATCAGGACCAGAAAGGAATACCTGCTCTCACCACTTCTATTCCATATTATATTGAAGGCCTTAGTTACAGTTAAAAGTACGAAAAAGATATAAAAGGTATTAGAATTGAAAAGCATACATCCATATATGGTATGATTAGCTACATATATAACATCAAAGAATAGCCAGAAAAATTATAATTAAAAAGTATATTTGGCAAGATCAATGTATGAAAGCCAATTATATTACTGTATACCAGAAACAAAAGATTAAAAAGTATATCTTCAATAAGATATTTACTTTCTCCTGAGGTTATTGCACATATTTTCCACATTTATTTCTAGATACTTTATTTTTACTGCTTTTTATAGTATAGTTTTAGAATACTAAATACATACAATGACATACTGTGTCCTTAGACAAAGAAACTTAATATATAAATATGTTAATAATCCCCAAATTGACCTTTGAATTCAATGACACTTCATTCCAAATACCAACAGGATTTTTCATGGAACTTGATAAGTTAATTATTTTTTTCTTTTTTTTTTTTATTCTTTGGGATTCATTGATAAGTTAATTCTAAAATCTATATAGAAGACCAAATATCCAAAGTAGTCTGAAGAAAGTCAGAAAACAAGATTTAGTATAAAGCCATAGTTGTTAGGGGAAGTCAGTTTTAGATCAACAAAAGAGACAGCTAGACAACTGAAACGAAACAGAGAGCCCTAGTAGATAGATCCACACCCATATGTGGGTGGCAATAAATAACAGTGAAATGGTAGAACAAATGAAGATCTATATGGAAAAAATAAAACTGTATCCCAACCTCATATTATATTCAAAAATCAATTTCAAATAGATTGTGAACTTAGGTGTGAAAGACAAACTTAAAAACCATTAGAAGAAAATATATTTATGATCTCAAGTAAGAGGATTTTAAAAATGGAACAGAAACACATAAACCCCAAATGGAAATACTTATGAGCAGAAATTACCAGTTTTATTTAGCCAATTTATGAGAAGACACCAATAATGTAAAGATGAGTCACAAAATGGAAATACATGTGTATGTTTGTAACACACATAGATAACAAAGACCTGGAATTCAGAAATAGTTTTAAAAGCACCTTAGAGCAAATGTGATGTAGAGAGAAAAAAATACAGAAAAAGGGCAAAAGGGCTTATTCAGGCATTTCACTAAAGAGAAAATTGACACAAATTGCCAAAAAAAATAAGAAAATATACCCAACTTTATTTGTAATCTGACGAATATAAAGTAAAATACATTGCAATACTTATTTCCACCCATTAGACTAGTGAAAATTAAATGAAAATGGTCTTGGCAATGATCTGGAGAAAAATAAATCTTCTATAACAGCTTTATTGAAGTAAAGTTGATATACAAAGGACCACACATATTTAAAGCGGACAATTTGATAAGTTTGGACATACATAAACATCTGTGATACTACTACCACAATCAAGGTAACAGTCATATCCAATGCCTTTCCTGTCTCTTTTTGTTTTTGTTGTTTGTTACTTTTGTTTTGTTTTGTTTTTTCCAGTAAGAACACATAATGTAAGATCTGCCCTCTTAACCAATTATGAAGTGTGTTGAGACTGTATTGTTAAACAACAGGCACAGTCTTCTTCAGCAGATCTCTAGGACTTATTTATGTAGAGTAACTTAAAGTTTATACTCTGACAACAATTCCCTATTTTTCCCATGACCCAGCCCATGACAACCACTTTTGTGTTCTCTGCTTCTGAGTGTGGCTATTATAGTTAACTTATAAGTGGAGTCATCCAGGATTTGTCCTTCTGTAACCAGTGATTTCACTTAGCATACTGTCCTCCGGATTTATCTGTGTTTTCACAAATAGCAGAATTTCCTTCTGTTTTAAGGCAAATGATACTGTATGTATATATCACTTTTCCTTTATCCATTCATCTGGTGAGTGCACACTTGGGTTGTTTCCGTATCTTGCCTATTTTAAATAGTGCTTCAATGAACCTGGGTATTATCTCTTCAAGATCCTGATTTCAATTCTTTTGGCTATATACCCAGAAGTAATAATGCTGGATCATATGGTACTTCTACTGTTAATGTTTTTTACTATTTTCCGTTGTGGCTGCACCATTTTACATTCCCAACACCAGTGTACAAGGTCTACCAACATTTTCCTTTTTTTATATAATAGTCATTCTAACGGGTGTGAGATAATATTTCACTATAGTTTTGATTTGAATTTTTATAATAATTCCTGATGTTGAGTGTCTTTTCATACACCTGTTGGCAATTTTTATGTCTTCTTTGGAGAAATGTCTGTTTAAGTCCTTTGCTTATTTTTTTTATTTTATTTTATTATTAAATCATAGCTGTGTACATTAATGCAATCATGGGGCACCATACACTGTTTTTATAGACCATTTGACATATTTTCATCACACTGGTTAATATACCCTTCCTGGCATTTTCTTAGTTATTGTGTTAAGACATTTATATTTTACATTTACTAAGTTTCACATGTACCCTTGTAAGATGCACCGCAGGTGTAATCCCACCAATCACTCTCCCTCCGCCCATCCTCCAGCCTCCCTCCCCTCCCTCTCCCTCTTCCTCATATTCTTAGGTTATAACTGGGTTACAGCTTTCATATGAAAGCCATAAATTAGTTTCATAGTAGGGCTGAGTACATTGGATACGTTTTCTTCCATTCTTGAAATACTTTACTAAGAAGAATATGTTTCAGCTCCATCCATGTAAACATGAAAGAGGTAAAGTCTCCATCTTTCTTTAAGGCTGCATAATATTCCATGGTGTACATATACCACAATTTATTAATCTATTCCTCTACTAGGTATATACCCAGAAGACCAAAAATCACATTTTAACTAAGATATTTGTACCAGAATGTTTATTGCAGCCAAATTCATAACTACTAAGACGTGGAAAAAGCCTTTGCTTATTTTTTAAATTGTATTATTTGGACTTTGTTTCCTTACTACTAAGTTTTAGCAGTTCCTTATATATTTTAAGAATTAACTCCTTGTCAGATATATGGTCTAGAAATACTTTCTTTCATTCTGTTGGTTGCCTTTTCCTTCTATTGATTGTTGGCTTTGCGAAAGCTTTTTAGTTTGCTATAGTCCCACTTGTCTATTTTTGCTTTTGTTGCCTGTGCTTTTGGTGTTACATCCAAGAAATCATAGCTAAGACCAATGTCTAGAAGTTTTTCTTTTATGTTTTCTTCCAGGAGTTTCACAGTTTTAGGTAATCATAAACATTGCCAGAGAGAAAGAAGATCAATAAAATAACTAGAAAATAATTTGCTATTATCTTAAAAAGTTGAAAATTGATATAACCTATAATGCAGCAATTCCACTCCTATATATATATATCCTATGAAGAAAATCTTCTACACATGCAGTTGGAGATGTATAGGGCAGGCATAAAATTTGTGTGCAATTTATTATCTTAAACTATTTTAAATTGCACACAAACTTTATGTCCACTTTTTGTCCATGTTTAATGGCCTCATTCCTTAAAATAAGGGGGGGAAAAAAAACAGAAAACAACTCAAATTGGAGACTAGAGTGATACATATTCAAACAGTGGAAAAACTGTAAATCAGGGCAAATGAACAGCATGGACATGGATAAATAACTCAAATCTCACATTGAGCATAAAAGTAAGTTGCAAAAGAAAACACAGGATACGACTCTTTACATAAAAATAAGTTTTGGTAAAGATCAATTAAAAGCATGCAAAACGAAAAACTATATTGCTTAAGGAGGCACACATATTTGATAAAAAACTTTTTAAAGCAAGAAAATGATAAAAACAGAAATCAAGATATCTCTCTGGTAAGGAGAGAGGAAGAATGAAAAAGGGATTTAAGGAAACTTCCAGATTACTGGGTATGTTCTATTTCTTATTCTAGAGCAGGCGTATGCAGGTTTTCATTACATTATCTTACTTTGAACCACATATATGTGTACATAGGCATATTAAACATATATTACTCATATGACATATTTTACAATAAAAAAAATACTTTTGAGGAAAAAAGAGGACAAGTTCATAAAGGCTTTTTATCTTTCCACTTTTTTCCAAAGTGTTATATAGATATGATACCCAGAATGAAGCAGATAGTGTGCAAGCTTGAGGACATCAGCCACATACCAAAAGTGATGGCATGGAAGACAAAAGCGCCTTGGTTTTCAACACGTGGTTGAACACCTCTACCAGCCCTGGGAAGCCTACCAAGCATCTTGTGATGTGACCAATGTGTTCCTAAAGTAAGGCTGTCTTTTACTTTCATCTGAATTAAATCTTTAAAGATAAAATATTGGTGAAACTCTTGAATTCTACACCCAGATATAGTCTTCTCTAATGATCTTCTGATCACATTCATGTCATCACGGTACGTTGAATCCTGAGTCAGACCCAAGAGCAACAGACCAACAATGAAGCATTCGAATTTCTCTAATCCTAGAGGTTCCATTTAAACCACACTTTCTAATCCAGCCACATGCTTCAGTAACTATGTGTCCATTGGTGTAGCTCTTTATGCTCTTATATCTTATTACGCAGAGCCACACAAATGCTGAAAATTCAGGAAATGTTCCTACAGGGAAATGTGTTCTGAAATGCTATCTTCAAATGTCTCCTATAAAAGACCAATATAAAAAAATCTTTTCTGTATGTTTACCTGAGAAGAGTCTGTTTTTAGAGATCTCCTTATTTCAGGGAGGAAAAAGGCTTCCGAACAAAGTGTGACCAGAACATCTCCCCTCAATTATTTGTAAGTCTTTTCCTTTTTGTGATTGCTTTTTCCTTTTTGTTTTTATTCACACTATGAAAATATCTCCTTGAATTCAAAAGCTTGGCCTAAAAATTATGTTTCTTTTTTTGAGACAGAGTCTTAGTTTGTCACCCTTGGTAAAGTGCCGTGGTGTCATTGCTCACAACATCCTCAAGCCCTTGGGCTCAAGGGTTTCTATTGCCTCAGCCTCCCAAGTAGTTGGGACTACAGGCACCCACCACAACAGCCAGCTATTTTTAGAGATGAGATCTCACTCTGCTCAGGCTGATCTCGAACCTATGAGCTTAAGCAATCCACCTACCTCGGCCTCCCAGAGTGCTAGGATTATAGGCATGAGCCACCATACCCGGCCCAAAATTATGTTTCTTGACTCATCAAAGTCCTGTGGTCTAACTATATCATATTTCATGTAACTGTACAAACACACACACACACACACACATTAACATTAGAGATTAAACCTTTTATTCTTGAGAACATGGTTGGGGAATTTTAAATTTCACATGCCAGAGCCATTAAGAATTCTTGTTTAAAACTTTTGGCTATAATTAGAAATCCTTCTGGGAACTAACAAATTTTATCGCCCTTGTTTTATCTGTGGTCCATTTAGCAAATACCAAGATAAAATACCACACTACTGCCCCAGTAGTGAAGCTTTTGGTGTTCTTTCCTGCCAATGATTAAAGTGTTTAAATTCAAAGAAAAACTTTTAGCTAAATAGTTTAAATAGTGATAAACATTGAGTCATTATGAAATCCAAGTTAATAAAATAAACTATTTTTTCTAATGCCCATTAAAAATATTGAAAATGATTGGGTTCTGCACACTGCAGTCTAAAGTTCCAGAGAGGCCAGCCCACACTCCATCCTTCTGTGCTTAAATTGCTTTGGTCTTCTTTAGGGCAATTCCTAAAGAAGAAATATGGTGAATCACAATATGTTGAATCCATATGGGGTATAGATACTGCCCTAAGGAGAGCAGAGGCTTTCCACATCACCACGTCTTTTTCTCCCCAACACATACCTGTTGTATATATTTAATCAAGTGTATAGAGTTATACAAAAACACTTTGAAAAGCATGATCAATATGGGCTTGCCATTCAGATGAAGTTCAGCTCCATTCTCTTCTCTATGTGTTGTCATAACAACCATGCAGACTCTCTATACCTCAGTTTCCTTATCTGTAAAATTGGAATGATAGTGTCTACCTCAGAGCATGCCCATGGAAATGAACAGAGGAACTATATGTGATAGCATTTCATAAACTGAAAAGTGCTATACAATTTTGTTATTATTTTAATTCTTAGCTTCAAATTGGATAAGACAAGTATTAACAATCTTCACTAAAGGCCAAGAGTTGAACCAGGAGGAATCCTGGACTAATTTCTCAAGAAGTGGTACAGAACACTAATTCCATAAGTTATCATGGAATAGATATTGTGGATTAAAACATTAAAAGTAAGAGGATCAAAATGAGTTGGAAAACACTGGTTTAATTAAGTCAAATCTGTTCCTTTTATTACAGGACTTGTAAGAATCTTTAACCTGCTATTGTAACAGAGTTGAAGATCTGAGAAGAATATCATCTGTAGTGTTTTTCCAAATTTTTGACCACTTCCTTCCTTCCTCTCTCCCTCTCTCTCTCTCTCTCTCTCCCTCTGCAAAATACTATTTCTAACGCTGCTGGTGGGACTGCAAACTAGTACAACCTTTCTGGAAGGAAGTATGGAGAAACCTCAAAGCACTCAAGCTAGACCTCCCATTTGATCCTGCAATCCCATTACGGGGCATTACCCAGAAGGAAAAAAAATCCTTTTATCATAAGGACTAGCACTTGCACTAGACTGTTTATTGCAGCTCAATTGACAATCGCCAAAATGTGGAAACAGCCTAAATGCCCACCAACCAAGGAATGGATTACTAAGCTGTGGTATATGTACACCATGGAATACTATACAGCCATTAAAAAAATGGAGATTTTACATCCTTTGTATTAACTTGGATGGAAGTGGAAGACATTATTCTTAGTAAAGCATCACAAGAATGGAGAATCATGAATCCTATGTACTCAATTTTGATATGAGGACAGTTAATGACAATTAAGGACACGGTGGGGGTGGGGGAAAGGAAAAGCAGAGAGAGGGAAGGAGGGAGGTGGAGTGGGGCCTTGGTGTGTGCCACACCTTTTGGGGGCAAGACACGATTGCAAGAAGGACTTTGCCTAACAAATGCAATCAGTGTAATCTGGTTTATTGTACCCTCAATGAATCCCCAACAATAAAAAAAATAAAAAACTAAAAAAAAAACATAACCTAAAATAAAAATAAAATACTATTTCTAGCAAGTACAACTTTATCTTTCACCCTTTCCCCTTTCATTTCTGCATTCCTACTTCTTGTTACATCATTTCTAGAATATCCTCTCTAATGTTTGTTATTTTGGATTTCTGTTAACAGGGAGGGAATAACAAATTTTCCAAAGCAATGTTTTATTAGAGCAAAAACTACCCAACCAACCAATATACTACATTACTACACGTATAACACTATATTCAGGAACTCAAGGAAACAAAATATTAACAAGAATCCAAAGCAACAAAAATACAGATTGGACTATAGCAACACATTCTCCCTTTCCAGTCTATAGATCATATTTTCCTAAAGGTAATTAATTAATCGTTTACAAAATAATAATATAATATGAAGTCTTAATCACAAGTCTCTTTACTATAGTTTGTTTTGTTTTGTGTTGTTTTTTAAGACAGGTCTCACCCTGTTGCCCAGGCTAGAGTGCAGTGGCATCATCATAGCTCACTGCAGACTCACAGTTCTAGGCTCAAGCAATCCTCCTGCTGCAGCTTCCTGAGTAGTTGGGACTACAGACATGTGGCACCATGCCCACCTAATTCTTTACTACAGATTTTTGAAACCTAATGTCTGATTTACACATTTTCAAGTCCCAGCTGTAGATGCCTGTAGTCTGTATAATACGAGTGCTACATTCGTTGGTTTGCATGCTAGTACAAAAACAGAGCACAGACCAGGCACTGTAACTCGTGCCTGCAATCCCAGCACTTTTAGAGGCCAAGATGGGATAATTGCTTGAGGCTAAGAGTTTGAGACCAGCCAGGACAACATCAAAAGACCCTGTCTCTATAAAAAAAATTAAAAATTAGTCAAGCTTGATGCACATGCCTGTAGTCTCAGCTACTCAGGAGGCACAGGTGAAAGGATCTCTCCAGCCCATGAGTTTGATGCTGCAGTGAGCCATCATCTTGTCACGGCACTCCAGCCTGCACAACAGAGTGAGACCCCCCCCCATCTTGAAAACAATAAACAAAAAGACAGGGCAGCGCCTGTGGCTCAGTCGGTAAGGCGCCGGCCCCATATACCGAGGGTGGCGGGTTCAAACCCGGCCCCGGCCAAACTGCAACCAAAAAATAGCCGGGCGTTGTGGCGGGCGCCTGTAGTCCCAGCTACTCGGGAGGCTGAGCCAAGAGAAACGCTTAAGCCCAGGAGTTGGAGGTTGCTGTGAGCTGTGTGATGCCACGGCACTCTACCAAGGGCCATAAAGTGAGACTCTGTCTCTACAAAAAAAAAAGAATAAAAAAAAAAAACAAAAAGACAGCACATAGTTGTTGTTGTTGTTGTTGTTGTTGTTGTTGTTGTTGTTGTTGTTTTTTCATTTAGCACATTTTGGGTCTTAGACTAGCCTAAGTGGCACTTCCTTAGTTGGGTCATGAAAAGTCCCAGTGCACTTGCAAACTCACAAGTTTACTACCTTGCCTGTGTGCACTCACATCCTCCTGATGCACGTACCTTCCTCCCCTTCTGTCAAGTATTTTCATGTCTCCATGAGTCAGATACTAAGTTCTTGGGTCAAACCCACCTCTTTTTCCCTTTTGTATCATATTTAGTACTTTTATCCTTCCCAAACACCCAGAGGCGAGCCAGGAGGAGCACATCTTTGGCTATGGTGGCTGTCTTCCTAAACTCACCTACACCTCCCCAATGTGACCCCTGTACTCCCACAGACCTCTATGGCTCATTTTCTCCACTCTAGCTGCAGCAGTCAAGCACAGCCTTTACCTAAGTTACAAATGACTACATTCTGCAAGGGCCCATCCAGAGTCAGAAAACAACCTTGGGTTAGATTTGAGTATGAAAACCACTATACCCACTTGTTTGTTAAAAGAGTTATGAAGTGTTATTCTTCTCAACTTCTAGACCCTAACCCCCAAAGAATGAATTTTAAAAGGTGGAGATGAAACCTCACACAGTATTATTTCATCCCCTTTTGCTACCATGCTTTGATGCAAAACTTAGTAGACTTATAGGATCTCTGAATTAGAAGGGATATTAAAGTGAAGTTGGATTAAATACCTAGTCTATAATTAAATTGGCATATGTACTCATTAAAAGAGAATAGACTTTCAAGCAGGATGGGTTGGCTGTGTCACTTCCTAGTCACATGACCATAAATGAGTTACTTAACCTCCCAGGGTCTAAAATCCATGAACTGAAAAACAGAGATAATAGTGTGCAGAATTATGAAGATTCAAGGTGCTGAGGGGCCTAACCTAGCCACACACAAACCCTTTCCCCTTCTCCACCTCCTCCTCTACTTCTAAGTCAAAGACACAAAAGTTCTGGCTAGCCCCACTCCAGAAGTTTGTGCCAAAAGACCCTAACTTTCCAAGCAAGCTGTGGAATTTGCCCACCCACTGTGGCCCCATATAAAAGGGGTCTCTAACTGCTCCAAAAGAGTCACCCTCCTCTTTCAATAAACCTGGTCTGAACATCTCTTTTGCAGCCTCATCTCTGAGTACCATTGTTTACACCTTTCATAAGGTAATGTATTTAACATGCTTTACATTGTGCCTAACACCAGATAAGTGGTAGCTATGATCTTATTTATCCACTTACTCAATTCCTACATGGTTAACAAATGATCACTCAGCTGCCTTAACTCCCCTTCCGTGATAAGAAACTCAATTACTTCTCTAGTTAATCCATTCATTTTTGGAAGACTCTTCAAAAGTTACAAAGTACATCCTTAACATTGGGATTGCCAACTGTCCAAGGAGGAAGAGTCCAGAGGGTGGATGATAAGCAAGGGCTGTATTAAGGACTAACCAAGGAGGCTGTAGATACAGATAGACAAGAAGAGAAAATAAAAATTCAGGCTCAGTCAGGTCAACATTTTCTCATTAGCCATCTTACACTTGCACACCCTTCCCTTAAGCTCCCTAAGCTTAAGCAATAAAAATTAAAAATTTTTGACTATCTAATTGATGGCAAAAGTGTGGAAGGGTGAGGTAGGGAACACTTTAGAACTTTGAACATTTAAACAATGCATATAAACCAACATGTAATCAGTGAAAATCAGAAGCAAATGCACAATGTCTTAACTTGGGTTCCTCAGAAAACTAAGTGTGAAACAAAATATTCTATGTGAATACTCTAAAGAGAGGGATCCAGAAAGCAGGACTGGAAGCAAAGTGACACCAACACAGACAGGAGAGAGCCAACTGAAGGATGAGTTATTAAATTAGCCACCTTTATATGGGACTGATTGCTCAATCCTGCAGGACTATATGGGACCTTGTACAATACCTTGTAGAAAGGGGGAAGTCATCATCTCCCAAATGCCACTAGTTCAAAGTTTATCCCACAGGACATTGACATCCCATGCCTCCAGATTACACACATATATTTGTGAACTATTACTCCAAAAATACTGAATCGTCCACAACTCCAAAATTTTGGAGTGGCATACAAAACAAATACTAATTTTTCTCACTCATGAATCTGTGGGTCAGCTGTCCATGCTCTGCTTCAGACTGTGTATGGATTGGGTTCAAGTCTATTCCATATGTCCATCTTTTTTGGAAAAGAAATTTCCTGCCATCGCTCCTGCTGAATGGCAGAAACAGAGGCCAAGTCAAACTACACAGACACATTTAAAGCCTCTGCCTGAGGCCCACGCTCTTATAGTCCATTGGGCAAAGCAAGTCACATAGCCAAACCCAAAGTCAACAAGACAAATATAAATCTCCATCTCTTCTACTGAGAGGCACTAAAAATAAAACCACTCGAGAATGGGTTTCAATTACAGAGAAGGAGTAAAGATTGAGAGCCATCATCTAATCTAATCCACCAAGCACATGCAGGCACCAACTGCATTTTTGAGAAATTTACACTAAGGTATCAGCACAAAAGCCCCAGAGATGAGGTACTTTCAGGCTGAAACTGCATAAGGCTGTTTGCCTGAGCAGAGGGAAGAAAAGGAAACAGGTGAGGTTAAGAATATTTAGAGCCATCCAAAAAGATGTCTGCGGCATAGAGTCATCTGTGGTATTTCTTAGTTTTATAACATGACCAGGATAATTATTGCATTGTGGTATGTAAGGAGAAAGCTCTACTGGGAGTTCACTCTCCTCTTTTTTGTGTGTAGGTGGAAGGAGAATGGCCAGCGTGAATTAAAGCAAGAAATCATCATTCCCTCACACTGCTGTCTTAGGAAGTTTGGAAGTAGAGTTAAGGAGAAGCTGTGTCCCTCTTACATGAAATGAGTTGTTAACCAAGGCTCTGATGTCAACTATGGGACTACCTTTTGGGAACCATATGCCGATTAGTAGACCAGTTCTCTCTCCCTAACACTTTGACTTGGAGTAAGGAACTTGAAGATAATATACCCTGGTTGCATATTTTAAACAAATCACTCCTCCTGAGCCCAATCAAAACATTTCATTCTTACCTTAAACATACCTCCCTCGCCATTTTGGAATGAAAGAGAGAGAGGCTTCAACAATCTTAAATTCGTTCTGGGATTTCAAGTCCTAGGTCCTCATTCTAAATCTCTGGGCCTCATAAAATAAAACTGATCTATCTTTTTTCTATCCAGAAAGTTTTCAAGACTTAAAGCAAATTCACAGTCAAGCACAATTTCCAAGTACTTGTCTATAAGATGCTAAACACATAATATCTGGAAATATTATACATAAGCACCTGATTTGTTTGGACCCAAATAAATTTAAACTTGTGTATCTTCCTATGAATTGATTCTATATGAGGGTGGATTCAAACATGCACATTCCTAAAACAAGCAAAAGTAGAACCCTTGACACTTGTTAAGATGTTGATATTCCCTATAATGACATACTATTCCCCTCCTTTGGCCTTTCCATTGGCTTGTTCAAGAGAACTTCTTCACAAGTCTAAGTATTCTAATAAATACTACGAAACAACAGAAAAAATTCTGTTTGTGTGCCCTTTTCTGGGAAGAAATTTCATGACTTTTAAAAAGAGCCCATGTTCCATTAAAAGGTTACAAACACTTGAATTTGGTGGTAGCTCAGTTATATAATATAAAGAAGCCCACAATGTACCCTATTTGGGAAAAAAAAAATGGAACAGGATTCATGAAACTTTGTCACTGAATGAAACAATGTGACATCCCTAAAACCTCTATTTTCTTATGAAGAACCAGACATTTTTTAGACCTGTAGGAGTCACAAACATGGTGGCAGCTCAAGGAACAAAGGTTTCTCCAGAAATCCTATCTGTGCTCTTGTTCCAACAAAAGACTCTTCTTTGGCACTGGATCCAAGCCAAGCAAGTCAAAATCATTCTCTGAGATTTTTCAGGCTGAAACAAAGAGAACAATACTCTTTTTATTCTTTGGTTACTCATTTGAAATGATGTGAGCCCAATAGGCAGTCAACTTATACCCAGCATGTCTAATCTCATAGAGAAGGAGGAGGGAATGGAGCTTATATCCAAAAGGAAGCAAAAGCAAGAGGTTGAAAGAATCTTATGTGTGTTGAGGCTCTACTTGCATTGTCCCCTTCCTATCCCAGACACCTGAGCTACTAAATCCCCTTTGTCTACTTTAGCTAGTTCAAGTCATGTTTCTGTCACTTACAACCTAAAGAGTCCTGACCTTTGTTTTCAGCATTGGCTCAAACAGTTATATTTATTTTCAGGCCACTTCTCAATAAGGAACAAAGGTTTTTTATCTTATCACAATAATTACTGCAGAAGTCTGTACCATACAAAAAAAGACAACTACCCTGGCACGTTGTTAGCATAGCTCATCTCTAAGTGACTTACCTCCATAGACAAACTTCAGAGGAAGAAAAATTTCACATTCATATCTAAAATCAATGGCAATTTATCACAAGTCATAGGCCTTGGCATCTCTCAACAGGTTGAGAAAAAAACACTTTGTAAAGAAAAATAATTAAGAATATGGCTGTGGGTCAGGCACAGTGTCTCACAACTATAACCCCAGCACTTTGGGAGGCCAAGGTGGGAGGATCACTTGATGCCAGAAGTTCAAGACCAGCTTGGGCAACATAGCTAGACCTCATCTCTACAAAAAATTTAAAAATTAGCCAGACATGGTAGTTCACATCTGTAGTCTTAGCTACTCAAGAGGATCACTTGAGCCCAAGAGTTCAAGGATACAGTGAGATTTGATTGTGCCACTGCACTCCAGCATAGGTGACAGGGCAAGACTCCACATTAAAAAAAATTATTTATATATATATATGTGTGCATTATATATATAATATATATAATGCATTATATATATATATTATATATATATATATATAATGCACACATACACAGGAGGATCTGAAAATAAATTCCCTGGGTTTGAACTTTGGTCCACATTCAAAAGAGTCACTTAAATTCTCTAAGTCTGAATTTCAGTTTTCTTGCCTAGAAAATGGGAAAGATAAATTCAGAAGAATTGTGAGGACTGAGTAAATCTACATGTATAACATTTACTAACATTTACTATAACATTTACTATCTATAAGATTTACTACATGCTACATGCCATAGTGCTTCATACACAAGCATTCTCTGAGTGTTGGCCATGATATTATTACTAATTATATTAACAAATTTTAGCTCCTTAAATGCCAATACATAAAAGCTACACATATGTGCAAGGCATTTAAAGGAACCTAGAGGTAATACAGACCACAGAGATGCTGAATGCAAATGAAGGGAGACCCAGCAAGCACTCTCCATGTTGTCTTTTGACAGCCCCACTCCAGGCTTGCAAGGATGTAGAGAGCACTAAAATTATCTTACAAAGTACATTATCTCCCAAGTAAAGTCTCCTGACTCTCAGTCCTATACCTTTTCCACTTATCCATGCTTTGTTTTATTACATTGTTATTGATTTGGGATGTAGCTTTACCTATCTTGAGGTAGAGTCTAATTCTCCTCTCTTTGAATTATAGGCTGGTCTTTGGGACTCACTTCTAATTTCCAAAGCAACCATTAATGGAGCCTTGCTCCATTAAGATACTCTTGCCCTTGGTACCCCAGCTGCAATACAATTAGGAAGCCCAGATTGTTTGGAAAGGTTCTGTTCAGGCCACCAACTTCCAGCTAATAGCCTCCACTGAAATCTTGACATTCAGTTTGGAATGCTGAATTCAGTGCTGGAAGTTTTCAAGATGGCTCCAGAGACCCTGTGTTATGATCACCAGGCTGAGCCTTGTCAAACTTAAACTGTAAGAGATCATAATAAAACTATGTTGTTGTTGCTATATGCCATTAAGCTCAGGATTGTCTGTTGCAGATTAATAGATGATGGAAGGGGAGCAGGACTCTACTTTTAGGTGTAGACCACAACCCCTACAGAACCATTGATCCCTCTTTTGAGCAGGGAGGCATATAGGGAAGAGTCGACACTTCTTCCCACATATAAAAGGAATATAGCACAAGCTCTGATGATTTGTTTTTGCACCTCTGTGCATTTTGCATCAAGTGAGGACTAGAAGATCTTTCTTGGCAGGAAACTAATCCCCCATAGTCCATTCCTTTCTATCCAATGTACACTGCAGCTAACAGGTCAGGAGTAGCTGGTCAAAATGATCTTCTCCCAAGCTCAGAAAAGAATGGGTGCTCAGTATGTTGTATGTGTGTGAATGTGTGTGTGTGTGTACGAGACCAGGAATCTTCAGGATGAAATTTCCTGCTCCACCCAACCCCACTCACCCACCTTCCCCAACACCATCACCCACCTCATTCCTCAAGGATCTTTCATGATCCATTATGTTCTATTATTTTTTCAAGTTTCATTTCACTCTTTCCTAAACACATAAACAGGTTAAATCTTTGCCTTCTAACTATAACAAATAAACTCCTTTACCTTATCCTTTTTCTCTTACTCTCCAATCAGTAAACTTTTGAGAGCCAACCACATGCCAGTTACTATGTAATCTGCTGGACTTTGGAGATAGCCTCAAGAAGTTCCCAGACCAATACAGGGAACTCAGGTACCAGGAAGTTTTTCACAAGGAAACTTCTTGCTGCAAGTTCAGCTCTTTTGGCCACTTACTCTTCACTGTCTGAACACAATTGACCTAAGACCTCACTTCCAGCCCCCAAATCCCACTTCAACTAATCATGCCAAGGCCTCTAGTTCCAAAATCCAAAGACCTGCTCTCATTCCTCATCTGCTTACCTAATGGACACTGTAAACTGTACCTTCAGACTTAGAATTTTTTTCCCTTTTCAAGTAGGTGCGATCCTTTCCCTCCTTTACCTTGAACTTTAGAAGGTCACAGATTTTGTAAAATCGTAAATGGTATATATTGAAAACATACATACAAAAAAAGAAAAGCAAGAAATGTTTTTAAATGGTTAATAGCCAAGATTTAGGGGAAAGGGAGGGGTGAACAAGAGCACAGGGAATTTTTAGGGTAGTGAAACTTTTCTGTAAGATACTATCATAATATTATGATGGATACATGTCATTATACATTTGTCAAAACCCTTGAAATCTACCACACTTAAGTTGACCTCAATGTGAGGTCTGAGCTTTGGTTGATAATGATGCAGTGGTGGTTCACTGATTGTAACAAAGGTGAACGCCATTCTGGTGTGGGGTGTTGATAGTGGCGGAAGCTGTTGGAGGTGAAGGGAATATTTGGGAACTTATATGTTCTGTTTAATTTTACACTGAACCTAAAACTGCTCTAAAATTAAATCTAATTGCAGCTCAATTCATAATTGCCAAATCGTGGAAGCAACCTCAGTGCCCATCAACCCATGAATGGATCAACAAACTGTGGCATATGTATATCATGAAATATTATGCAGCCATTAAAAAAGATGGAGACTTTACATCTTTTACATTTATCTGGATGGAGTTGAAATATATTCTTCTTAGTAAAGTATTGCAAGAATGGAAAGATGAATATCCAATGTACTCCATAGTAATATGAAATCAATATATAAACAATTACATGTTCCTAAGCACAATAAAACACTATGGTAGTCCAGTTCAGGGGTAGAAGGAAGTGGGAGGGGAAAGGGAGGAGGATGTGTGGCAGAAGGAGGGCGGGCATGAGGTAGGATCTCACCTAATGTGCCCATTGTGGGAGTGTATAACACGCTCCCTGGGTGAAGGGCTCTTCTACAAATGGAACTTTGCCATCAAAGTGAGAACAATATAACCTAAATGTTGCACCCTCATATTAATTTGAATAAAGTTTTAAAAAATAAAATTTATTAATTTTTTTAAAAGGCCAACTATAAGCAGTTGCATATGGTTCCATGTAACAGTTCTGCTCCCCTCCTGTCCAACAGCTCCTTCTATGCCTCCTCGGGTTTACCTCCCTCAGTCCTTTCCTTAGCTTGGCATTCTCCAGGGTCCTGTGTTTTCTTCACACTGTAAATACTTCCCACAAGAAAAGACTTCTTTCCTTAGGATCCTGCTGACAAGGATCCTGGAAGTGCAATTCCACATCTCCTGTCCTGTGACCTCAGAATAATGGGTAACTGCCTCCAAATGCCACGGTCATAAATTTTACCTGTATCAATTTCAGACACAGATACTGCTTCCATGTTTGGGGAGGATTGAGTGGCTAAAACTTTCCAGGAGGAGAAAAGGAAAACTAATTAAAATTAGACTTTAAATTTTAAATACTTCCTCTCAAATAGCATGAATGCAATAGCTTCTTGTATAAATATCTCCCACTACTGCTAAACACTCTTTTTCTGGCTTCCCTTTGGGTTCCAATTTGAAGTGTTCACAAATTAGCAGAGTATTTGCAACAGTTCCACATAATATTTTGCAATATCACATAATTTAAATGACTCCAAAATTTGTATACATGTAAGCATAGACACAACATATGTGAAAATTGATGCTGATTCTTTACTACTGCTGGTTAGATTCCCTGGAAACAGACTCTGAGGCTCTGAAATTTATTAAAGTTTTTACAGAAAAAAAAAAAAAAACCTCTATGGGGCAGTGAGGGAGTGAAACAGAAGTGAGTAGAGGGAGAAATTGCACCATGACACATTTGCAGCTAAAACAGAAGCCACTGTCTACAGGAAGCTCTGGAGCAGGTATGGATGGCCCTTCAGAATGACGCCATTGGGGTCACCTCCAAATTGACCAGACACTGGTCAAAGGCTGTTGCCAGGAAAAGGCATAATTTACAGTTAGGCAGCTCCCATCCACGACCAGGACAATCCCTGGAGAGGAACTCACTTGTGAGCCTTCAGAAGTAAACACTCCAGCAGCTACAGGAATGAATACACAGGTCCCACCAGGAATCCAGACATCTTAGCATCTATCATATTTCCATGGGCAACTAAATTTATATTAAGTGGTAGAATTAAAAATAGTTTTATCTTTATATAACAGTAATGCAATTTATTTAAATCTTTAAAAAATTAAAACAATTTTTGTTTTATTTTAATGATTTTTTTTAATCATCAATGAAATGAAAATGGCACTAACATGGTTGGAAAGAAAGATGCATATGAATTAAAACAAAGCCACATATGATTCATTGTTTGTATTTGGCATTAGGAGACATGACTGAAAATATGCTGATAGCGATGACAGTCTTAGGAAAAATTCGAAGATTATACATAATATTTTATGGCTGGATCTGCCAAAAGATATAAATATTGATGAAAGACATCAGATTTGGCCTTACAATTGCTTTTGCACACATGATGGTATTATGGACCACATGTTCGTGTCCCACCAAAATTTATATGTTGAAATCCTAACTCCCAGTGGGATGGAATTTGGAGATAGGGCCTTTAGGAGGTAATTAGGTCATGAGGATGGAGTCCTTATGATGAGACTAGTGCCTTCTAAGAAGAGATTCAAGAAAGCTTGCTTCCTCTCTGTGTTCTCTATCATGTAAGGGCACAGCAAGAAGATGACCATCTGCAAACCAGGACACCGGATCTTAGACTTCCCAGCCTCTAGAACTGTGAGAAATAAATCTCTGTTGTTTAAGCCTCCAGTGTATGATTTTTTTTTTCTTGACAGAGTCTCACTTTGTCACCCTTGGTAGAGAGTGACTTAGCTCACAGCACCCTTGAACTTTTGGGCTTAAGTGATCCTCTTATCTCAGCCTCCCAAGTAGCTGGGACTACAGGTGCCTGCCACAACTCCTACCTATTTTTAGAGATAGGGTCTTGCTCTTGCTCAGGCTGGTCTCCAACTCCTGAGCTCAAGCAATCCACCCACATCAGCCTCCCAAAATACTAGAATTACAGACATGAGCCACTGCACCTGGCCTGGTAATTTTTTATGGTAGCCTGAAATGGCTAAGACAGATAAGAATACCAACTAAATACTATTGAAGCAATTAGATTTAACTCAGACAAGATATAAAATATCTTAGAAGAGATAAGTGAAACAAAAGAAGATGCAAATTGTGGTCTTTGTCAGAAAATTAAATTGCTTCTATATTAGCTCTAGCTACAGTTATTGGATATGAATGTTTACATGTTATTTATTATAAAAAGAAACAAAGCTAAATGTGAATATTTTATTTTTAAAAGAGATTTAAAGTATTTTGTACTTTAGAGTAAATGAGTTTTCTGTATCAAAAGAAACTACCTGTTAAAAAATGCAGTTGGAGTGTCATTTCAACGAAGCATGAAAAACAATCAGAACAAAACACTAAACTATTCATATGGACATAAATAAGTTGTTTTACCCGTGAATAATCCTGAAATTAATTTATCTCAAGACCATTTTTTGGTCATTTGAGATAGAGTCACAGATTCAGTTGAGACTAAGAAATACACAGACAAGTTCTCCGATTTAACATTACAATTAATAATACACAAAGTATTTTGAAAATCTTGATTAAAACACATTATGCTGAAATAAAGGCAAGCAAAATAAATTTTATGGCACAAGAATTTGATAAATATTTCAAACTTTTGCTTAGGTATAGCAATACAGAAAATTACACAAATCATACTTAATAAAGCTCAATGGATTTTCACAAGAGTGAACAGTGAAGTTTAAGGACCCAGTTCAGGACACAGAATATGATACCTGTCTTCATTTTCTTTCTCATTCAGTCATCTCAGCCAATTAACAGAAGGCCCAGACATGTGTAATAAGAACTAAATTCAGTTGCCATTGATATTTTGCCAACTTTCAGTTTTACTTTACATGTATTTTTCTATTTTGTCATTATGAAGGTATATTTGTGGAAGTGAGGGATAGAGCATAGCTGATCTCACTTTGTCATCTTGATTGGTGATATTTAGATATTGAGTGAGTCTCCATTGATTATACTTTATCCTAAGTTCCACAAGGATCAGGGTTGGGCCTGACCATGACCTCCACTTCAAAATTTCCTCTGCTAATAGCCTCTTTAACTCTTTTGCGCTCCGTGGGTCTAGGGGTAAAGAAGCCTGGCCTGCCCATCTGTTTCCCCCACAGTCTAAATTTGATTGGTCTTCTCACTCTGTCAGATATGCCTGTATTTTTCTCTTGTGGCACCTATCACAATCTGTAATTACATACGTATTTCAGAGCTTATGTGTTAATGTCTCTCTCCCCCACCGGCTTAAAAGCTCTGTGAGGTGAGGAAACTGATTTGTTTTCTCACCATTTTATACCCAGCAGGTAGCTCATAGAAGACATTCAATAAAAATGAAGGAATAAGAAATGAAAAAGCCATATATTGATGGCTAACTCACAGAGCTATTTTACTAGCCCCTGCTCACTTCTGAGTGCTACAATTCTGTGTCCAACTGCTTCATAAACCATCTCTACGTGGATTTCCAAAAGCATATCAAATTCAACATGTCCTAAGTGATATTTGCCATCTTTCCCCACCCCTTTAAAATTACTTTCTCCTCTTATAGCCACATCTCAGTGTAGTACCACCTGCCAAAGCACCAGTCAGCACCCAGGAGTAACCATCTCCTTAACTTCTAGTCAGCCACCAGTCCTCACCTTTCTATCCAGTAAGTACATTCCACTAACCCATCCCTCCAACCTGCATTCTTGCTTGACGTACTATAAAAGCTATTAAACTACACTTTACACACTAGTAAAATAGTCTTTCCAAAATCTAAACAGGTCCCTCCTGTGCTTAAAAGACTTCCAAAAAATTAGAAGGATGGGAGTTAGCAGAAGTGAGCTAAAGTTTTCATGTTTCATAGTGGAGAGTCCATAAATTCTGTTAGCTTTGAGAAATCAAGAAATAGGAATACTATACATGAACTTTTAAGACAATAGAGGTAAATAAAAATTGCTAAAAAAGAAATGGTAACCTCTGAAGAACAGAACTGCAGGGGTCGGGACAAGGAAAAGGAAGACCTTTAGTTTTTGCTTTGTAGCTTTTGTATGTAAGAGTATTAATTATACATCAAAAGTAATTTAAAATGCAAATTTTAAAAATATATCTTTTATTAACTTGCCATTTCCCTTAGGATAAACTCCAAATTCCTTAGCAGAAAGAGTTTGTCTTAATATGAGGTCAGTCCATGCAGCTGGCCTCATCTCTTAAACTCTCACATAGCTTTAACTACTCCCAGGCCACTCTGAATTCACAGGTCAACACTTCAAAGGCACTGTATTTGTGTTTCTGCACAAGTTGGTCTTTGTCTGAAGTGTAATTTCCCCCTTTGTCATTTAGCTAAGTCTTCTTTGTCCTTTAAGATTCTGAGGCTGTCATCTACTCCACAGATACTTTCCTGAGCCTCCCCGACTCCTCCCATGGGTTAGGTGATGCCCCACCTTTGAAATGCTAATTCCCTATGCATAGCTTTCTATCATAGAGCAGAAAACCATGTGAAAAATAATGTATTTCCCATAGCCTGGGAGCTTCCTGAGGATAGGATCTATTTCTAATCCCTGTGCCAAGTTCAGTGCCTGGCATGGAATAAGTACTTAATAAATGCTGATGAAGGAACAATGAAACAATAAGCTTGCATCTACTCACCTCTAAAATGAAAGAGTTACAAACAAAAAAATAGTTTGCTTGAAGTAGTCCTACATTCAAATGTCAATAAGACAACTGAAAAAAATAATTGGCAAAATATATGAGCAGATAGTTCACAGAAAAAGAAATACTCTTTCCATGAACAAATGACTCTCATGAGAAATGAAAAGATGATGAATCCAATTCATAAAAATGAAATGCAAATTAACCCAATGATGAGATACCATTTAAAACTATCAATCGGCAAAGATCAAAAGTGTTGAAAACGACTAATTACTAACGAGAATAATTAGGGTAAAAGGCTCTCTGGTACGCGACTGATGGAAGTACTTACCTCTACACAAAGCAAACTAGCAATGTTTCTAAAAATTAAAAATGTGAGTACTCCTCCAAGCAATTCTATTTACCACAAGTGGAAAAGCTGTATATAATATTCATTCCTGTTGAGAGCTGAATTTAGAATTCCAATCCAGAATAATCTTTCACTTCCTAATATGAATTGTATATCACTTAATTGGAGTTTAGTATACACTGCCTTTATAACCAGTTGTTTCCCAGCTAGATAGAAATTTCTGAGGTCAGGACTATGTCAAGCCACTTTCTGTCTTTTTCAGTGTCCCTCACTAACCTGCACATATGTGTAGGCACTTTGTGTCCTTTTCACAGGACACAATCAGGAAATCCTCAGATCATTCTAGAAGTTAATGTGTTATCCCAGGACACCCATGGAAAATCAGTGTGGCCTGAAGCACCACTGCCAGAAGCAAAGGTTGTCTAAAAGGATGTTGGTCCAGGTCCAGGACATTTACTTTGGTCTTCTGATAAGATTTCATAGCCGTGTGACGCCAGGGCACTCTACCAGAGGGCAGTACAGTGAGACTCTGTCTCCACAAAAAAAAAAAAAAAAAAATTTCATTAGAAGAAAATTTTGAATGTGAGTATATTTTGAATTTTTAAATGCAACATATTAAAAAATATGTTTTACAAGTATAAAGACCTATAAGACCCTGGAGTTTAGAGCAACTTTAAGGAACACGGGGTAGGAAGAGATCCCTCAGCTAGAAAAATCTTGGAAGTTTTTACTACTGTTTGATGTCTTATACTGCCAAGAAGTAAGTGCCACTGTTCCCATTTTTCACATAAATATTTTAAGTCAAAATACAATATAATACAATACAATTCCCCAGGCTTTTTCCAGCAGCTATTCCTTCTCATCAATTCATATGACAAAAGGAAAAGAAACAGAAAGTCTTAATGATCTCTTGCATAAGTCCTTGTATCTTCTACTATTCTGTGACTTACAACATTCCCGATAGATAATGTGCTCAAAGAAACAAGCTGCCCAAAATTTCATGTGTCAGCAGACATGGATAACATCCTGAATGTGATGATAACATTTAGTTTTTCAAGGTTACTAGAGACTGATAATTGAGCATGGCAATAGGATAAGATACTATTGAGTCAAGTTCTTTATATCCCCAAGTAATATAATCTATGAGTATTTATACACATCAGAAAACATGAAGAATGCTAGAATGTTTTAAGCTTTATGCAATCGAAAAATCCAACTCAATATGGCTTAAATAATAAAGCTATTTCATCTCACATGACAAGAAGAAGGAAGGATAGTTTCAAGGTTGGTTCAATCTGGAGGTCTACGGTGTGTGTCATCAAGAGCCAGATTCTTCTTCCTGCTCTGCCTGCTTCACTCCTTGGTCCTACAGTGGTCGTTTCAAGCACTGCTTGTACGCACAACCTTCTACAGCAGAAAAGAGAATGTCTATTTCCAAGTATCTCTTTTTAAAAGCAAGGAGAAACTTTCCCAGAGTCTTCTCAGAACACACCATGAGGCTATTGGTCAGAATTTTGCCAAAAATTGTCTAAACCTATCACAGATGAGAAGGCTGAGAATAATAATCTGGATTAAACCAATCATTCTTGATTCCCTGGAACTCCCCAGAAGCACGTGGAGGGTAAATACCTGCACACATTACATATCTGTTTGTAGCCAAGGAAAGGTACAGTTAAATGATGTCTTAAAGTGCATATTAGTGGACACATTAATACAATTTAAGAAATTATACATTTCCCAAGTCTTTTTTTTTCCATTCTATTTTTTTTTATTTGAGGGTACAAGAAACCAGGTTACACTGATTGCATTTGTTAGGTAAAGTCCCTCTACAATTGTGTCTTGCCCCCAAAAGGTGTGTCACACACCAAGACCCCACCCCCTCCTTCCTTCCCTCTCTCTGATCTTCCTTTCCCCCACCACTCCCTCCTTCTTTCTTTCTCTGCTCTTCCCTTCCCCCACCCCTACCATGTCATTAATTGTCATTAATTGTCCTCATATCAAAATTGAGTACATAGGATTCATGCTTCTCAATTCTTGTGATGCTTTACTAAGAATAATGTGTTTTACTTCCATCCAGGTTAAAATAAAGGATGTAAAATCTCCATCTTTTTCAATGGCTGAATAGTATTCCATGGTGTACATATACCACAGCTTGTTAATCCATTCCTGGGTTGGTGGGCATTTAGGCTGTTTCCACATTTTGGCTATTGTAAATTGAGCTGCAGTAAACAGTCTAGTGCAGGTGTCCTCATGATAAAAGGACATTTTTCCTTCTGGGTAATGGGATTTCAGGATCAAATGGGACGTCTAGCTTGAGTTCTTTTAGAGTTCTCCATACTTCCTTCCAAAAAGTTTGTATTAGTTTGCAGTCCCACCAGCAGTGTAAAAGTGTTCCCTTCTCTCTACACCCAGGCCAGCATTTGCAGTTTTGAGATTTTGTGATGTGGGCCATTCTTGCTGGGGTTAGATGGTTGGTATCCCAGGGTGGTTTTTATTTTGATTTCTCTAATAATTAGGGATGATGAGCATTTTTTCATATGTTTGTTAGCCATTCGTCTCTCTTCTTTAGAGAAGTTTCTATTCATGTCACTTTCCTATTGCTATATGGGATTGTTGGCTTTTTTCATGTGGATTAATTTGAGTTCTTTATAGATCCTAATTATCAAGCTTTTGTTTGATTCAAAATATGCAAATATCCTTTCCCATTGTGTAGGTTGTCTATTTGCTTTGGTTATTGTCTCCTTAGCTCTACAGAAGCTAAGGAGACAGCCAGTTCTAAGAGGAAAAGCTTTTTGTTTTACTCCATTCAGTAAGATATTAGCTGTGGGTTTGTCATAGATAGTTTCAATCAGTTTAAGAAATGTGCCAGCTATGCCTATACTCTTCGGTGTTCTAATCAGAAAAGGATGCTGGATTTTATTGAATGCTTTTTCTGCATCTATTGAGAGGATCATATGGTCTTTGTTTTTGCTCCTATTGAATAACGTTTATGGACTTGCATATGTTAAACCAGCCTTGTATCCCTGGGGTGAAACCTACGTGATCATGATGTATGACTTTTTTGATGATAAGCTGTAATCTATTGGCTATGATTTTGCTGAGAATTTTTGTGTCTATATTCATTAGTAAAATGGGTCTGAAATTCTCCTTTTTAGTTGGGTCTTTTCCTGGTTTTGGTATCAGGGTGATGTTTGCTTCATAGAACGTGTTAGGGAAGATTCCTTCCTCCTCAATTTTTTGGAATAATTTCTACAGTATGGGAATAAGCTGTTCTTTGAAGGTTTGATAGAATTCTGGTGTGAAGCCATCTGGACCAGGGCATTTTTTGTTGGAAGATTTTTTATTGTTTCTTTGATCTCAGTGCTTGAAATTGGTCTGTTCAGGAGCTCTATTTCTTCCTGGCTAAGTCTAGGTAGAGGGTGTGATTCAAAATATTGATCCATTTCCTTCACATTGCCAAATTTCTGGGCATAGAGTTTCTGGTAGCATTCAGAGATGATCTCTTGTATCTCTGTGGCATCAGTTGTTATTTCCCCTTTATCATTTCTGATTTAGCAGTTCTGGGTTGTTACACATGTTCGTTCACACTTACAATGGGGCAAGAATACCAGAGAGCACCAGAGAGGATCACATGTGTTCCACTGTTATTCCTCCCTGTTCCTGTTGTAGAGAAGCAGACTTACCTCCTCTTTGATCAGGGTGACTCTGCTTATGGTGACTCTGCTTCCTGCCTGCTGGTTCTTTCAAACAAAACTCCAAAATGTCCTAGTGGCAGCTATAATGTGTAGTTCAATGGGATCCTTGTTGTGTCTTCTAACAAGAATGTGCTCCATCAATCCACAAATAGATTAATAAATTGTGGTATATGTATACCATGGAATATTATGCAGCCTTAAAGAAAGATGGAAACTTTACCTCTTTCATGTTTACATGGGTGGAGCTGGAACATATTCTTATTAAAGTATCTCAAGAATGGAAGAAAAAGTATCCAATGTACTCAGCCCTACTATGAAACTAATTTATGGCTTTCATATGAAAGCTATAACCCAGTTATAACCTAAGAATATGGGGAAGACGGAGAAGGAGGGGAGGGAGGTGGGAGGATGGGCAGAGGGAGAGTGATTTGTGGGATTACATCTACGGTGCATCTTACAAGGTACATGTGAAACTTAGTACATGTAAAATATAAATGTCTTAACACAGTAACTAAGAAAATGCCAGGAAGGCTATGTTAACCAGTGTGATGAAAATATGTCAAATGGTCTATAAAAACAGTGTATGGTGCCCCATGATCGCATTAATGTACACAGCTATGATTTAATATTAAAAAAAATTAAAAATAAAAAAATAAATCTTCTACCATTCTGAAAAAGAAAAAAAAAAACCAACCTCTGCAGGTGCTGGGTTGGGTGATTCCCTTGAGATCAGCAGCTCTTTGCCAGCCTATTCAGACACAGTACCCTACATCCACCAAGTAGAGAGGAAAGACAAAAATACTATAAATCAAACCAAAACAAGCAAACAGAAAACTTTATGGGATAAAATTGGGGGGGAAACCAAATAATAGGGGTAGAAACACAAGCAAAAATGAAGTTTTAGTTGTTAAAGAAGGCAATAGTTGAAAATTATATATAAACTAGAAAAATGAAGAAAGAAAGAAAAAAGAAAAATCTAGAGGGAAAAGTTGGAATTTCTTTAAAAAGCAGTGTGTATGTATGTATATATATATATCTTGCTGAATATTGGTCTGGGCAACAGGAGATCTTCTGGGGTATGAGAAGTTAATCACAATGCTGTTACAGCTATACAAGATATAGACTGGAGACCTCTGCTGATTTCTCAAACCCTACAGTGTAGAGAGCTTAAATCTCCCCTTAGTCTGCTTAAAAGGCACTTTAAACTGTTAACCTTGGCTAAACAGAAGATTTCCCAGGAAAGCACTTGTCACTGGGATCACTTCTGAAGTGGCTGTCCACTTACCCATTGTGCCAAAACTGGTCTCACTCTATGCCCCTGAAGGCCAAGGCTGTAAGGCATCTTTAGCCTGCTCAGTCACTAGATTACTTGCCCAAGGTGTCCCACCCAATCCTGGCTCTGCGACCGTGAGGGAAGGGCTTCTGGGGCAGTTCTCCCACAGTGGCTGAACACTATTAGCTCTGTCCGGCTCATCGGTGCAGTCCGGGGCCCTAGACAATGCTTAAAGTCCTCTGCACTCTTGCCCAAGTTCTCCCAAGGTAGTTCAACTGAGTGCCAAGTCCACAAAAAACAAAACAGCTTTCCAAAAAACAAAATGATATTTTGGAATATCATTGCTGCTATACTTACAGCTGCCGGTGGGATTAGACCAAACAAACACATGCAAACACTTGCCAGTTCTCCACTGCTTTTTGTCCTCCTCATGGGGTCCAGAAGTCTCTTGCTGTCTCCCTCTGTCCCCAGAGGAATGTATTAGTTTCCGTTCCCACAAGCAGTGTAGAAGTGTTCCCTTTTCTCCACATCTACACCAACATCTCTGGTCTTGGGATTTTGTGATATGGGCTAAATCTTACTGGAGTTAGATGATATCTCAAAGTAGTTTTGATTTGCATTTCTCTGATGATTAAGGATGATGAGCATTTTTTTCTGTTGCTGGGCAGATCCCACCAGCCAGAGATGCCTGGAGTCTTCTCTCCCCAGTCTCACTGTGCCCAGTTGCAAGGAAGCTGTTACTCAGCCACCATCTTTGATCACCTCCGATTTCCCAAGTCTTTTTAAAATACGTACTTCATCTAATTTGTCAAACACTAAAATAGCTTGGAGCAATTTATCAAATGAAAAATTGTCACTCATTTACCCATCAATTTATTCATTCAGATATTCTGAGTATCTATCATATTCAAGATATGGTTTTACATGAACAATTTAATAAAGTATGACTTTTTTCCATTGTTTTATTTTGGAACAGATTGCCTGAATAGGAAACCTGGCTCTCCCACTAACTACCAATATGTACCTTGGGCAACATTCTTATTTTTTTGTTATTTATTATTAAATCATAGCTGTGTACATTATTGCAATCATGGGGAACCATATGCTGGTTTTATATACCATTTGACATATTTTCATCACACTGGTTAACATAGCCTTCCTGGCATTTTCTTAGTTATTGTGTTAAGACATTTATACTCTACATTTAGTAAGTTTCACATGTACCCTTGTAAGATGCATCATAGGTATGATCCCACCAATCACCCTCCACCCACCCATCCTCTCTCCCTTCCCTCTCTCCATTCCCCATATTCGTAGGTTATAACTGGCTTATAGCTTTCATATGAAAGCCATAAATTAGTTTCATAATAGGGTTGAGTACATTGGATACCTTTTCTTCCATTCTTGAGATACTTTAATAAGAATATGTTCCAGCTCCATCCATGTAAACATGAAAGAGGTAAAGTTTCCATCTTTCTTTAAGGCTGCATAATATTCCATGGTGTACATATACCACAATTTATTAATCCATTCTTGGATCAATGGGCACTTGGGCTTTTTCCATGACTTAGCAATTATGAATTGGGCTGCAATAAACATTCTAGTACAAATATCTTTGTTATAAGGTGATTTTTAGTTTTCTGGTTATATACCTAGTAGAGGAATTGTAGGATCCAATGGCAGGTCTATTTTAGATCTCTAAGTGTCCTCCAAACATCTTTCCAAAAGGAACGAATTAGTTTGAATTAGTTTGCATTCCCACCAGCAGTGTAGAAGTGTTCCCTTTTCTCCACATCCATGCCAACATCTCTGGTCTTGGGATTTTGTGATATGAGCTAATCTTACTGGAGTTAGATGATATCTCAAAGTAGTTTTGATTTGCATTTCTCTGATGATTAAGGATGATGAGCATTTTTTCCTATGTCTGTAGGCCGTGTGCCTGTCTTCTTCGGAGAAGTTTCTCTTCAAGTCCCTTGCCCACCCTGAGATGGGATCACTTGTTCTTTTTTTTCTTATATGTTGGTGTTCTCTGTGGATTCTGGTTATTAAACCTTTGTCAGAGACATAACCTACAAATATTTTCTCCCATTCTGCAGGCTGCCTGCTTGCTTTACTTACTGTGTTCTTGGCTGTGCAGAAGCTTTTTAGTTTGATCAGTTCCCAGTAGTGTATTTTTGAAGCTGCTTCAATTGCCCAGGGGGTCCTTCTCATAAAATACTCGCCCAGACCAATTTCTTCCAGGGTTTTCCCTGCACTCTCTTCTAGTATTTTTATAGTTTCATGTCTTAAGTTTAAATCTTTAATCCAGTGAGAGTCTATCTTAGTTAATGGTGAAAGGTGTGGGTCCAGTTTCAGTCTTCTACAGGTTGCCAGCCAGTTCACCCAGCACCATTTGTTAAATAGGGAATCTTTTCCCCACTGAATGTTTTTAATTGGATTGTCAAAGATCAAATAATGGTAAGTAGCTGGGTTCATCTCTTGGTTCTCTATTCTGTTCCATACATCTACCTCTCTGTTTTTGTGCCAGTACCATGCTGTTTTGATCACTATCAATGCTTATACGTTTAGTCTGAGGTCTGGTAGTGTGATGTATAGTATAGTATAGTATAGTGTAGTCTGAGGTTTATACTATAGTCTGAGGTCTGGTAGTGTGATTCCTCCTACTTTGCTTTTATTTCTGAGTAATGTCTTGGCTATTCGAGGTTTTTTCTGATTCCATACAAAATGAAGTATTATTTTTTCCAGATCTTTAAAGTATGACAGTGGAGCTTTAATAGGGATTGCATTAAAATTGTATATTGCTTTGGGTAGAATGGACATTGTAACAATGTTGATTTTTCCCAGCCATGAGCATGGTATGTTTTTCCATTTGTTAACATTTTCAGCTATTTCTTTCCTTAGAGTTCCATAGTTCTCTTTATAGAGATCTTTCACATCCTTTGTTAGATAAACTCCCAAATATTTCATCTTCTTTGGCACTACTGTGACTGGAATAGAGTCCTCGACTGTTTTTTCAGCTTGACTATTGTTGGTATATATAAAGGCTACCTATTTACGAATGTTGATTTTGTAACCGGGGATGCTGCTGTATTCCTTGATCACTTCTAAGAGTTTTGTAGTAGAATCCCTGGTGTTTTCCAGATATACAATCATATCATCTGTGAAGAGTGAAAGTTTGATCTCTTCTGACCCTATTTGGATACCCTTTATTGCCTTTTCTTCCCAAATTGCGATGGCTAAAACTTGGCTAAAACTTCCATTACAATGTTAAAGAGCAGTGGAGACAATGGGCAACCTTGCCTGGTTCCTGATCTGAGTGGAAATGATTTCAGTTTAACTCCATTCAATATGATATTGGCTGTGGGTTTGCTGTAGATAGCCTCTATCAGTTTAAGAAATGTCCCTTCTAGACCAATTTTCTTAAGTGTTCTGATCATGAAGGGATGCTGGGTAATATCAAAAGCTTTTTCTGCATAAACTCAGAAAATATATGGTCTTTGTTTTTTAATTTGTTTATGTGCTGAATTATATTTATAGATTTACATATATTGAACCAGCCTTGAGACCCTGGTATAAAATCAACTTGGTCATGATGTATAATTTGTTTGATGTGTTGCTGGATTCTGTTTGTTAGGGTCTTGTTGAATATTTTTGCATCTATATTCATTAGTGACATTGGTCCATAATTTTCTTTTCTTGTTGAGTCTTTTCCTGGTTTGGGGATCAGGGTGATGTTTGCTTCATAGAATGTGTTGCGTAGTCTTCCTTCTTTTTCTATATTTTGGAACAGGTTGAGCAATATAGGTACTAGTTCCGCTTTAAAGGTTTGGTAGAATTCTGATGTGAAGCCATCTGATCCTGGGCTTTTCTTTTTAGGGAGATTTTGCATGGTTGATGCTATTTCAGAGCTGGATATAGGCCTGTTCAACATCTCCACTTGATTCTGGCTAAATCTTGGAAGGTGACATGCTTCCAAATATTGGTCAATTTCCTTCAGATTTTCATATTTCTGAGAATAAAGTTTCTTGTAATATTCATTAATGATTTTTTGAATTTATGAGGAGTCTGTTGTTACTTCGTCTTTGTCGTTTCTGATTTATGAGATTAGAGATTTTACTCTCTTTTTCCTGGTTAGGTTAGCCAAAGGTTTATCTATTTTATTGACCTTTCAAAAAACCAACTTTTTGATTTATTGATCTGTTGTATAATTCTTTTGTTTTCAATTTCATTTAATTCTGCTCTAATTTTGGTTATTTCCTTTCTTTGACTTGGTTTGGGGTTGGAATGTTCTTCCTTTTCCAGTTGCTTGATATGTCCCATTAAGTTGTTAACTTCCTCTCTTTCCATTGTCTTGAGGAAGGCTTGCAGTGCTATAAATTTCCCTCTTAGGACTGCCCTTGCAGTATCCCAGAGGTTCTGATAATTCGTATCTTCATTGTCCTTTTGTTCCCAAAATTTGGCAATTTCCTTCTTAATCTCATCTCTGGCCCAGCTATCATTCAGCATAAGGTTATTTAACCTCCATGTTTTTGTATGAGTATGCAGATTCCTGTTGTTACTGAGTTCAACTTTTATCCATGGTGTTCCAAGAAGATGCAAGGAATAATTTCTATTCCTTTAAATTTACTGAGGTTAGACTTGTGACCTAAGATGTGATTGATTTTGGAGTATGGTCTATGGGCTGATGATAAGTATGTGTATTCAGTTTTGTTAGAATGAAATGTTCTGTAGATGTCTGCTAAATCCAAATGTTGGATGGTTAGGTTTAAATCTAAAATTTCTTTGCTCAGCTTCTTATTGGAGGATCTATCCAACACTGCCAAAGGTGTGTTGAAATCTCCAATTATTATGGAGCTGGAAGAAATCAAGTTGCTCATGTCTGTTAGATTTTCTCTTATAAATTGCATTCTGGTTGGGTACATAAATATTAATAATTGAAATCTCATCATATTGAGTATTACCCTTAACAAATATGAAGTGACCATTCTTATCCTTCCTTACTTTTGTTGGTTTAAAGCCTATTGTGTCTGCAAATAGAATTGCAACACCTGCTTTTTTCTGATTACCATTTGCCTGAAATATGGATGACCATCCTTTCACCCTGAGTCTATATTTATCTTTTAAGGTAAGATGTGATTCTTGTATGCAGCAAATATTTGGCCTGAGTTTTTGTATCCAGTCAGCCAACCTGTGCCTCTTTAGAGGAGAGTTTAAGCCATTCACATTAATGGAAAATATTGATAAGCCTGGTAAGATTTTTGGGTATGGAGTTTTTCAAAAGTTCAGTGGACATTTTTAATCTTTTCACCAGTGTGGAAGTTGGAGTTTGATCAAAAGCTTCTGAGTGAGTTTACTTTTGTGGTAGAGGATTAGCTGGTCATTATGGAGGATAGGTCTGAGAATATCCTGAAGAGTTGGTTTAGTTATGGCAACTTTCTTCAACATGTGAATGTGATTAAAGTATTTAATTTCTCCATCATAAATGAAACTCAGTTTAGCTGGATACAGGATCCGGGCTTGAAAGTTATTTTGTTTTAAGAGATTAAAAGTTGATGACCACCCTCTTCTGGCTTGAAAGGTTTCAGCAGAGAGATCTGCAATCACTCTAATATTCTTCCCTTTGTAGGTTATGGTTTTCTTACATCTGGTCACTTTCAGAATTTTGTCCTTCATATTAACTTTAGTGAAGTTAATTATGATGTGCCTGGGGGATGTCTTATTTGGATTGAGTCATGCTGGAGTACTGAAACTGTCTGCTATCTGAATTTCAGAATCTCTTGGCATGTCTGGAAAATTCTCTTTCAAAATTTCATGGAGAAGAGCCTCTGTGCCTTGAGAAGCCACTTCATCACTTTCAGGGATTCCTATGAGGCGGATATTAGCCTTCTTCGAATTATCCCAGAGCTCTCTGAGAGAATGATCCATTTTTGCTCTCCATTCCTCTTCCTCTTTGAGAGTTTGGGAGCATTCAAAAGCTTTGTCTTCAATGCAGAAATCTTTTCTTTTGCTTGCTCCACTTTGTTACTGAGGGATTCTACTATTTTTTCAGATCTTTGAATGCTGCAAATTCTTGCTTCAATGTGTCAAAATCTTTGGTGATTTTTGTCTTTAAATTCATTGAATTCTTAAGACAACTTTTTAATTGCTTCTCGAATTTCTAATTCCAACTTTTCCTCCATTCTATTAATCTTGTTTGCAATCCAAATTTTTAATTCGATTTCTGACATCTCAGCCATCTGTTTATGAATTGGATCTTCAGTTATGTCTGCCATATCTTTCTTTGGGGGGGTTGATCTACTCTGGTTTTTCATGTTACCAGAGTTTTTCTGCTGATTCGGCCTCATAATTGTTTTACTAGATTATAGTAAACTATAGATAAAGATAAACTTGAGTCAAGATAAATTTGACTAGATAAAGAAAAGTTGGGTTCAGTGTTCCAGGAGTAGTGATTAACCAGCCCTTTGCCCAAAAGGTGGGACTGGTGTCTGTACCTTTTCCCCTTGAGCTTTGTCAAGGACCTGTATAGTGCTATGGCCTGAGAAATTGGGGACCTTCTTGGTGTGGTGGGGCTAAGTGACTCTGTCTTGTTTTCAGCTGGTCTCTGTCTGACCCTAGTAAATTAGTTACTCTGGGTTGAAGTTTCAGCTGTGGAGAAATGCCAGCAATTAAGTCACTCCACCCCGCCACAGGCAACAATTGGAAAAGGAAAATCAAACCTTCCTACAACCACATACCCAGGGTACCACTTGGATAGTCCTTGGGTGATTGGCCCAGTTCAAGAGGTCCAAATCAATTGTCTCAGTCAGCACCTGTCTCAAGTGGGAGAGTTTAAAAGGTCTCTGGCAACTAGATCACAGGGCTCTGCTAACAACTCAACTCAAATATGAGTTGCTCCGGTGCTCCGTGAGGTCAGGAGGACCTACCCAGAAAATAGATTAGTCTGGGAAGGCTGATGCCTCCTTCCCCACCTTGCACCTCTGTCACACCCATTCAGTGATAACCCAACAGGGCTGTGACCTAGTTGCCTCCAATGAGCAGATACTCCAGGGGTTTGCACCTGCCTGAATCACACAGAGATCTATGTCTCCTCAGCCAGGCCACTTCTCTCTGTCACTATGCAGAAGGGGGAGGTGAGGCCTGACAAACTCAGGTGCTTAATGGAGGCTGAGGCTGTTCACTCAGTTCCAGCCCTGCCCCTGATTGATGTTACTGACAGAACAGAACAACTTTGCAGAATTTTTTCTGTCCCAGCTATCTTCCCCTGCAGAAGAGAGGCTGTTAGAGTTCACAGAACCTGCACCTCAGGCCCTGTCTGTGCTGCTGCCTGGTCTCACCTATAGTTTGTATTTGCAGCATGGTTAGCTGTCAGTTCCAGCCACCTGCCCTCCTTTGTCTCGGCTAATGATCCCTTGGGGGCTGGTACATCCCAGGCCCAGGAAAGCAGTCCTCTGGTTCAGCTCCACCCTGGGAATCTGCCAGCTCTGGGCGTGCGTTTTCTAGTCCCTACGCTCCACACAAGCTGGTACCACATCAGGCAAACCCCTTGCTCACAGGGCCAGCATTTCCGCTAGTGGCTGCCACCAGAGAAGATGCCCAGCCTCCTCTGGTTGCCCAGAGAGACCAGGGGTGTGACTCCGAGATATCCAGGGGTGAGCCCTATTGTTGCCAAAAATAGATGCTGCTCTGTGCATCGGGGCACCGCCACTCCTGTAGTGGTTCCCTCTCAGCCAGTTGTCCTCTCCTCACTGCCATGCACTGAATCAGCACTGACCAGCAGCAATCCATGACCTGTCCACTAGAGAAAATACCTCTCAAGAAAATACCAAAGAATCTGGACTCCTGGGGGACAGGCTTCCAGACCTCAGAGTGAGAGTGGAAGGGAGTGCTGGGAGCTCAGAATTGCAGGTAGAGAATACATACATTTTATATCATTTTATGCCTGGCAGGAGAGCACCATGACACCCTAGTGGGGGAATTAGGTCCTTTTTTTAGAGGGTCTCTCCCGTGAGATATAATGAAAGGACTTTTGGGTTCTGTTCACTTGATTGTATGGAGCACTCCGAGCCATTCTCGTGGGGGAGGGGACTCCCATCTGCTTGGCAATGGATTTTGTACCTTTTGTTTATATCCTTGGGGTTGCAGCTCACCTCAGCAGGGTTGATATGCATTCTTCAACCTTCTCTCTTGGCACAGCTCTAATCCACCAGGTTACTTGCTAAATTTCTGTCCTTTAACTCTCCTTCTGGATGGGAGCTTCTGTGGAAAGCTGGCTTCAGTCAGCCATCTTGCCTCCACCCCTGACAACATTGTCAAAGTCTTCCTCACCTCAGTTTCCTGGAAGTCAGCATTATCTGGAACACTTGTTTAAATTCAAATTCCTGGGCCTCCTGCTGTCCTTCTTGGGGAGGAGATGGGGGAAGGCACACACCCCAAATTCTGAGTCAGCAAGGCTGGCAAAGTATGACTTATTTTCATCCAAAAGTTTGTTATTTGGAAAATGCCCAACCTTTAAAAATAATGTAACTATTTGTCATGCTACAATGTCAAAGTGCACTTCAACTTAAATCTACCCCCCAAATCCACAAATCTTAACAAATTTTCCAGATTTCTAGCCTAAACTTATGAGTAGAAGTCATTGTTTTTGTAAAAGAAAGTGATGCAAATAATTTTGGTAAATTAATGAATGTAATAGTTAAATCCTGATTGACAAATATCAAACAAAACGTTTATATCTGTAAGACTTATAAATGTGACAATGGGGGACAACCCAAAAACAATGGTAGTTAGACAATTCAAGAAGAGTTATAATATGGAGTGTGAAAACTATAATAGGAATGAGCCCTGAGATTATTTAGTCTAGTGCCCCCATATACTAATAAATGGAAAATAAGAGTAGACTCAGCATTAACTGAAAGTTTTCAGGGACATCCCAAGTACTAATCCCAAACTCAGTATTCTCCAGGTCACAAAAACATATTTGTTTTTCCTCTTAGATCTGAACCAGGAAGTTTCTTTTCACATTAATCCTCAAAGACAGCCCCACCAGATAATATGTCAAGAAACAAACTAAATTAAAATGTGCAGAGACAAGGGAAAGGAAAGACTAAAGAAGGAACCTAGGAGAGAAAATTTTATAGTATTATAAACCATTCCAATTTTTTGTTTGTTTGTTTTATTTTGTTTAAATAGTTGTTCATCTTAATTCCTGTTTTGAAAATGGGGATATATCTTATTCTATAAAGCTCACTAACCAAGTGGCAGAAAAGCAATGTGTTTTCTCAGGGCCATAATAGCCCATTATGAGGACAAGGGAGAAGGTGCCTCTCCTTTATTAAGCTGGTGTGGAGTTTAATAAGGGGACTCTGACTGAATTTCAGGCCTCTTTTTCTCCTTCACTAGGGGCCCTTGTACAGGGCACACAATGAACCAATGTGCGCAATACTCTTACACATTGGAGAAGAAAAATCTTGGAGTTCCAGAGGCTATTCGCCCAGACTCAGAATTTGAATGTCACATACAAAGTCAAGAGAAATCCATTCCGCTAGAAGTTTTCTTTTATTACTGACATCCTAGAGTGTTGGCATAATAATCTTAATCATCTGACCTTTTAGAGGCAATTTCCTGATCTTGGCTAGACAGGCCAGGCTAAATGAAACATTTGGCCCTATTTTCAAATGGCCCAGATGGTGTGAATGGGGGTGTGGCTCAGGGATCCCCCACACACTGGGCTGCTTCCAGGAACACTTTGTACCTTGGGTGTAAACAGCAGCTATAGACAAGAGTGAGGAATGGGGAGGAAAGATGGTAAAGCTCAAGTCAGTGCCTTTCTGATCTGGGTTAAACTAATTTCACCTGTTACCTATGAAATACTGAGCCTTACAGACTACTCTTGGTCACCTATAAAATGGCAGCCAAGTTCAAATTGAAAAAAACAAGATGGATAGTAAATAGGAGGCCAGTTCTGAGACAGCTGCTTCTGACTTCTTCTCCACCCATGCAGGTTGGATTGGGTGTGCTACGTGGGTAAGAATTAATAGGGAAAGTTGATCCTGTTCCCCTGCCTTCTGTAAATAGAAATTTGTTTCCTTGGAGATCATAAGGTGTGGATGTCTAGAAAAGAAGAGACAGAGCAAAGAGGATTTGAAGAAAAATTCCCAAGATCTTTAGGTGTTTAACAATAATATACAGAAGATTCTGTCATCCTGAAAAACCTCCTCATTCCCTTCACTTGTAACTTCCCATTTCTTCCACATCAAATGGCTTTTCCTTAGATGAAGCTTCTTCCATCTTCTTAATTGAATCATGCCCTTCTTTCAAAACAGATACTTGACACTAATCACTTCCAACAAGCCTTTACACACACCCAAACTGATTCCTTCCAGCCTTAAAAATATAGATGTTGGCTGGAACTCAAATACAAGCTAATAGCTAAAATCAAGGCTTAGATCTATAACAAGTATCTACAAACTGCAATCTGCAGGCCAATGCAGGCCACTACCTACCTGCCTTTATACAGTCCATGAGCTAAAAATGGATTTTACATGAGTAAATTGTTAGGGGAAAAATAGTAATAGAATAGTAACATTGCATGACATGAAAACTACGTGAAATTTAAATATCACTATCTCTAGTTATAGGTTTGCTGGAAGGCAGACATGCCCATTTGTTTCTATCCTGTCTGTGGTGCTATCTTACCACTTGACAAAAATCAGGTAGTGATTTAGTAAGCAGTAATTTAGTAAACCTAAAAGACTTACTATCTTGCCCTTTCAGAAAAAAAAAATTCCAATTCCCTTTAAGACATTAAAAGAGAGATGACTGAAGCAAGAAAATCACTTAAGCCCAGGAGTTTGAGGTTGCTGTGAGCTATGATGCCATGGCACTCTCCCGAGGGTGACAAATGAAACTCTGTCTCAAAAATAAATAAATAAGGGCGGCGCCTGTGGCTCAAGGAGTAGGGCGCCGGTCTCATATGCCAGAGGTTGCGGGTTCAAACCCAGCCCCGGCCAAAAAACAAAACAAAAACAAATATAAATAAATAAATGAGAATATCTCAAAGAAATAAGTTGCAGGCAAACCAATAAGACCGAGGCTATCAATTAACCACATTAAAGCCTAAGGCCCACAGACAAGACCAGATGATTGCCCTGAGGAGCAGGGTATGGTGAGCAGAAAAAAATCAGTGGAGGGATATACAAAGTATACACTCTACACTAAGTGCTGGCATAGAGGTAATAAGGACTATGGTGCTCACTGCCACATCCCCAAACCTAGCTGATGTCTTAGAGCTGGGTAGGTGCACCAAGTAAGTAAAGAGGAAGAGAGGAAGGAGAAACAAAGCAAGTGAAACAAGAGTTGCACAGGGTGGGAAGTTAAAAAAGGGTCCCAAAAACCAGCTCGAATTTGTCTACCCTGGGTAATGTCATGAGTTCCCAAAAGTTAGCAAAAATCCCAACTTTGGAAGCTAAGTGTGTGCCCAAGAGACTGAAGAAATAACTAAAAAGCTGTGATAACTGCCCTGATGGTCATTCAAGCTCACTTTTCCATCCCCTTCCCCAGTTACTAGACATGGAGATTAGCAAGGCAAAGGAAAGCAAATATAAAGCTCATGAAATAAACAGCACCCCTTGTCACTGTTGATCTTTGATTAACTGGCTCTTCTTTCCAAAACAGGGCCTCTCTCTCTCTTTCTCCTTGCAGGTGACACCCACACATATCCTTCATTGTTGGCACAGATGCTTACTCAGATAACAACTGGAGTTCATGCTGCACATTTTCAGCTTCATGTGTCATCATCACCATGCAAAACCACAACTATAGGAAAACAAAGCTGTTTGCTGCTCTTCTGTCTCAACTGACATTTCCACCAAGCTCACAATTTGTTCTTTGGAGTCGAAGCAGTGTTTAAAACTGTCACTAAGATTGCTCTGCCTGATGAAGTGTAAGTAAAATCCAGTCCACTCCTACTCTGAAATCAATTCACCCTTCTTCGCTTTTTTTTCATTGTTGGGGATTCATTGAGGGTACTGATTGCATTTGTTAGGTAAAGTCCCTCTTGAAATCATGTCTTGCCCCCCAACTCATTGAATTCCCAGCACTGAAGAACCCTTTCACCGAGTTTAAACAGGCAAATAGGGTAGGGGAATTGGGAAAAATGCATTCTGGCCCTTAGAGTTGCACCAAGAATGAGGTCAGCTTGGAAAAGCTGGGGTATTCTTCTGTCACCAAAGTTTCATCCCAATCATTTTTCATAGATAATGTCCACTCCCTGAAAGGAACAAAAGACATGCTGAGAAAATAATGCCACCTTCTGTTCTGGACAGTAACCTGGTCTTCTAAATACTGGGAGCCTGTGAATCTTCAAATGGAAAGCACACTGCTCTGCTTGGATGCCACATCTGAGAAAACTGAGTGATCCAGACACCCAGGTGCGTTCCTGAAGAACCCAACCACTGCTGAAAAGTCAAGAGTTAGGCCTCAGTTTAGGAAACACAAATAGATGTTAGGAGAAGCAAAAGTTACCAAGCAAGGTTTTGGTCTGGTTCTCAGACCACTCCATTTGCTGCAGTTCAGTGTGGTAGTCAGGCCCATTACAGTGGATCCAGAAGTTTCTTTAATTTTTCTTACCCATCCATCCACTATCTCTATTCCAAACAAGATGAGAGAGGAGAAAGGGTGCTGCTTTAAAAGGAATCAATCTTTTTCATCAGATTGTTGGGAAAAAAATGAATTCATAGCTGTTCACAATTACAATATTCACATAGTTGTATAGCTGGAACATGGTGGGAGGTCTATTAAGTCTTGAAATTTGCATTTTAATTTGTTTTGAATTTGACTTTCAAGGTACTAGATCTTTTTTTTTTGGCCAGGGCAGGGTTTGAACCTGCCACCTCCAGTATATGGGGCTGGCCCCTTACTCCTTTGAGCCACAGGCACTGCCCCTTTTTTTTTTAGATCATTTTTTAATAATTAGGATACACTACTTTTATTAGTACAGTAAAGGAGGGCTTATTGAGAGATTCACGTAGTATTGACTGTTTTTTTGGGTTTTTTTTTTAACCAATCTTGTTTCTTTCCAATTGATTCGATTTGTCCTATCAGATCATCCATGAGCAACTAGCTAAGTTCGGTCTCTACTGGACTAATAAGAAACATGTAAGCTCATATTTTTCAAGTTTTAGTTACCCTTATTAAGTTTAAAAAGCTCCATTTCAACAAAGAAAAGAGTCAGTTTAGAGATCACAACTATTCGACTCCAGGTTACCCTCAAAGTAAAATAGACAGCGAAGGAAACAGAAGCTGTTACACACACGAATCATCAGACCAGCTCTTGTGCCTGTTGTTCAAGGGCCTTCCCCTACCTGAGAGATGATAGCTCTGTGTGTGTGTGTTTAATGTAAATATGATTCAAATTTTCAACTTATTCCAAATGCCACCAATTTGTTTATTGTTGCTATTTTATTTTCAAACTGTTTCAAGCTATCAGTGTTCAGCTATGAAATGAGCATGACAGGTGAAGAAGCTGAAACTTTCAGTCCCCAGCATTCCTGTTTTTTATTTTTATTTATTTATTTATTTTAGTTCTCTTTGATTCAGAGCCAGATAAGGCACTTATAGAATTTACTGGGGTAAAATCACCCCCCAGGAAAGAGAAGCAGGTCAACTACAAAAGCAAAATTTCCAGAAATCTTAGGCAAACAATATGTTTAAAACCTCACTAGTCAGCACTCCATTAAAAGGGAATTTGAAGACTTCAGTGGAAAATCAGTCTACTCCTGACTGTCCTTTTTAACGTGACTTTTTAGGATGATTCTTTCTAATAGTATTGGTTTTCCTCACTGCACAAAGATTGCTAAAATATAAATGAACTTAAATCTTTTAGATTTTCTTTCACCAGATTTGGCCATGTATATATCTTTTTCTGATAAAATGCATTTTTGAACTTGTTAACAGGAAAGTAGAAAATAAATCTGACATACCTCCTCTGAACGTTTGATTAGAACATTTAGACTGACCATTAATTCATAAGGCCATATAAAGGTCATTCACTCAATCAATAAATATCCATTGTATGCCAGGCACTGTTCTAGTCACTGGGGATACAATAATAAACAAAACAGATGAAGTCCTTTCCCTCATGGAGCTTACATTCTAGTTTGGGAAACAAGTAACAATAAACAAATAAGTAAAATGTCTATTATAAGAGATGGTAAAATGCTATGGAGAAAAACAAGTAAGAGAAGCGGACAGGGTATGGGGGAATTTAACAAGGGGACAAGGGGTCACTTGAGCAGGGACCTGAAGGAGACAAGGCAGCAATGCAGGTAAATATCTAGGGAAGAACATTCCCGACAGAAGAAACAGTAAGTGTAAAGGCCCTGAAATGGGAACATGCCTGTGGTGTTGGAGGAAGACTGTGTCAGAAAACATGTATATCCCCATAATAGAGAGAGAGTGCCTGAAACTCAAATGATCTTGCAGATCACAGAGACTCATTCGCTGTGGGTCTTGAGAGAGTCCATGCCACTATCTTAGACCTGGGTCTAGGGCAGTGATCCTTAATCTGGGTCCATCACTGACACCATCTTCAATCTCCAGTATATAGGAATTTAACACTTTAGGGTCAGTCCCCAGGTCTGGTATAGTTGGCATCTAGCAGTGCAAAAGGCTGTGAAGGATGAAAAGTCCATTCGACTGCAAATATCTCTGTTGTTTTGTTTTTTTTTTGTAGAGACAGAGTTTCACTTTATGGCCCTCGGTAGAGTGCCATGGCCTCACACAGCTCACAGCAACCTCTAACTCTTGGGCTTACGCGATTCTCCTGCCTCAGCCTCCCGAGTAGCTGGGACTACAGGCGCCCGCCACAACGCCCGGCTATTTTTTTGTTGCAGTTTGGCCGGGGCTGGGTTTGAACCCGCCACCCTCGGCATATGGGGCAGGCGCCCTGCTCACTGAGCCACAGGCGCTGCCCGCAAATATCTCTGTTTAAACAGCCATGAGGACTGGTAGTTCAGTTAGTTACCCTGAGAACTGATGGAGTCAAGGCTGAAACTTCAGAGTATTCACACCACACATAATGCACAGGTAAGCCCAGCCCAACACCTCAGAGAGGTGAACCATTGTCCTACTGAGAAACTGTGACTAAAGCTAGCAAACAAACCAGAAATGTACCTTGCTTGAAGTGAAATTAGTATTTGAAAGTCTAGCTCAAAAAAAAAAAAAAAGGCTAAACTGGACACGTATAAAAAGATTTATCTCACACCTCTTTTAAATAGCAAGTTTGCTGAGTGAAGCTTATCTACTCTGAAAGCATATCATTCTTAATACTAAAAGATAATATTAAAGTACAAACTTAAAACAGGCATATGGTAGTTTAGTAATTTTATCACTAAATACACAGAACATAATTTACACTTGGTCTCTTTAAATTGGCATGCTTAACCCAAAATAGTAAGCTCACAATAAAAAATTACAGGAATATCATTAATTATAAGGCTCTTACAGTAATAGCAGCAAATGAGATTGTTTGCTTCATAATTACCATATCTGAAACTATAAAAGCTCTACTCCAACCTCTGTTGTTAAGCCATTTCTTGGTTCACACTAATAGTGAAAACGTCCTTCCCTATATAACATCTCTACTTTGGTTCTGTTCAGAGTGAGTAAGAAAAATCTCAGGTATGATTCATCTTTAGTAAACCTACTTTTCCAGTTAGAAAATAAAACCATTTACTACCTTAGATCAAATCTTTCCATTTAAAAAAAAAAATTTTTATTTGCTGCTGCCCTCTCTAAAATTTCTCTAGGTCTGTCATTTTCAATTATAATCTGATATCTTGAATTGAAGAAGTTTGTGTATCAAAAGGCCAACAAGTGGCAGAAATGCCAGTGTAAACTCAATAGTCCTTCATTACCCAAGTACTGCTGGGTTTGATCTTCTTTGGATTAATGAAATCATTGGAATGGAAGCCCATTTAAAAATCAACCAGAGTATAAAATTTTCTGTCTGGAATAATGAGATTCCTACCCCTCTCCTCCACTCTCCCCTACCCCATAAAAAGAAAAGACAAAAACAGTTAAAAGACCTTTTTATATACATAAAAATAGGGAAGGAAAAATGCTCTATACTTCATTACAAGATAAAATATTCCAATAAACAGGAACATGGTGAGAATTGAGAGGTTCTCACATATCATAGCACCTCTTCCCTGTGTAGTGGGTTTAAATTTGTGTTACAATATTCCCTCCCTTCTTCAGTCATTACCCAGTTTGATTTTTATACATAATTTATCTACATGGCAATAATAATAATAGCTAACATTATATGTCAGGCATGGTATTAAATGCCAGGGACAAGCAAAGACAAAGACTTGAGTCATGCCCTCATGGAGATTTTAGAATAGGAACAGACATTTGTGATCATTTTCTCCAATTTATTGTTGAAGAATCATAGTCTCAGATGCATGGTGACACTTGCCTAAGGCCATTCAGCTAATGGGACTTGACCCAAGTCTATTTGCCTCTCAAACCTGGTCTCCTCCAACACCTGAATTAACTGAAGCCATTCTTTAAGGTCTCCAGGCGTATTCCAGTTGATCCAAACTGGAGGCAGAAAAACATCCATGGTCATTCCAGGGTGAGGCCTTGCAGAGTCTCTTGAGAATTTTAATGCTGTCTCAAAAGACTCCCTCCAAAATACTTTCCCATGTCAATGGATCTTTAGGGCACAGGGGCAGCTGAGCCCAGAGTTTTGGAGCCCTGATCCCCTCAGCATTTCAAGTTCATGTAAAGGAGCCCCAGGGCTTCTTCTGCCTGAACCTTTTGGAAAGCTTCCACCTGATGCCTCTACCTCCTTAGCACATGGCAAGAATTTTGTTCTTCCTTTCTGTTCTCCCTCCTTCAGAAGATGCTTCTTGGGACTTATCCCTCATACCCTCATGAATGTTACTGTCTCCTTTTCACAGTCTCCTCAATTCCCCCTGGCTGCTCTTTCAGCAACCCACTTCAGATCTACATACACACGGTAACAAGACCAACTTGTTCAAACCTGAAATGTATGGAACACAAAAGCCATTGTGTGGTTTTGTTTTGTTTTGTTTTTTTTTAACATGTTAAAGAAATGCTTTATTAATACAAACACACACTAGCTATAAAGCACTAAGAAATTTAAGTATCTACGTTATAACAAACAGGTGGCAACTCAACCTCCAGGGTTGACAGAATGCTTGAAGGAGACTAACAGACCAGCTTCCCATGGTGGAGAGGGCATCTTCACAGGTGAAGGGGGGTCCATCTGTAACAGCTTTTCATGTTTTCTGTCCTCATCAAGGATCATGAGAGGCACTCAATTCAAGGGGAGGTCTGCAATCTGGTGCTCTTGAGGCAGGTCAATACTCTCAAAATCTAGAAGATGGAAGGGAAAGAATTTTTCTACTTCTAGATAGGTGTCATCTGAGGCAGGAACAGAGCTTTTTGCACCAGTAGTCTTCTCAGTCACCTTTTTGCAGTGAAGTTTGGCTCTTTTTGTTTTAGGGGTCTCTTAGTCTTTACTGACTTTGTAGTTTTGTTGACAGTTCCCAAAGCCTTTCTGGCAGATTTAGGTAAAGCTGGTGGAGTATCAAACGTTTTGCCAACATGTGGTGTTGAAACCTGAGATCTGCTATCTAAACCTTAGACTCAAGGTCTAGACTTCAACTTCAGCCCATCTTTAGAAGCCACAAAAGTGGCTGGTTCTCTGTTTTCCTTATCGACAAAGATCAGAGTAGCCATTCTGGATTATTCTAAGGCCGCAGCCCCACTGCATGGTTTGTCTAGAATGAGCTGCTGCTGAACAAATAATCCTTCGTAGTATTCAAATAATTTTGACTTCACATGACCTTATTTTCTGACACATTCTTCCTTTTGGGAGAACTATTTTATTCTTTTGAAGTCATACTGTGAATACTAACACTGAATTCCCATCTCAAGGAGTGAGAAAAGCAAATTGATTTGCCTAGCATTGTTTTGAGGGGATCCCATTGCTCCAAATAACTAAGTAAGGTCAAAATTCTTCAAAGAGAATGTCTACATCTTTCTAAACTAAAAGGAAAACAACATTAAATATGAATTAAATGGCTCATTTCATGAATAGGAGACAGTGTTTTAATGGTTTTAAAATAGTCAAGTCTCCCTCCCCCTCTCCCTACACTAAGTTGTTCCCTCCTTAAACACTCATTTAACCAAAAGGAATGATTCTAGCCTTTCTCCTCCATTTAAAATATCCATTAGTGGATGTTTGACTGAGATGTGCAGATGAGTGGAAAACGAAACAAGCTCTGCCAGCAACTTGGAAGCAGATTTCAAGGCTAACAGAGTCCACTCACTTTGTATTTTCTACCCACTTCTCAGTCAAGTCAATAAATACATGGTAAGTTTGAATTGGGGTCATGGCACTACAAGACTTGGCCTACCACAGTAATTTCTTTAACTTCATTTCAGAGCTTCAAAAGAATCTTGACATTTGATAGTCGTTCAAGAGAACTTGGCATTGGTGGCCTAACAGGGGCCCGAGGTGGCTGGCTGACAATGAGGTGGTCCTTTCCTATCCAGAGCAGTGGTGTTGAGCAGATGGGGAGTGCCAGCCGGCTGGCTTCTGGATAGGCGTCTGTGTCAGGAGCGGTAGGCCGCAAAGTCACGTGCAGGGGCGTAGGGCTGGTAGTGTTTGCGGGTGGGGCCGGGCCGCCGTGGGGTCATATTCATGTAGTCACTCTGCAAGAGCCTGCTCCTCTTATTCTTCATCTGCAGCAGAGACAAGTGTCAAGGTGGAAGGACATGGAAGGAGTTCTAACTGTACAGAACATTGACTGTCACATGACACTAAACAGCAGCATTCCTTGAGCACCTCAGACTTGGGTAATAACTAGTCAAACTTAACCACTAATTCTTGTAAATGAACTTGAAAAATCTCAATTAAAGAAAATATTTTAGAGAAATCCATCCACGTTGTTCTCAATGCTGCTATTTAACCTGAATTCCAAAATCATATCAATTAACATATCTACTGTTGATATTTAAATATACTTGAAAGCCCTCACCCCTTTGAGAAGATTAAGCCTATCCCCATCAAAATCTTCTTACATTAGTGTTTGCTTAAAAAGCCATTTTTCCATAGTTAACCATAGGGACCTTCGCTCCTCCAGAGTCTGGTATAGTCATAAATTTGTAAAAGCAGAGTCCAGTTAATGGCAATTTACAGTTCCACACAAATAATTACATTCCTACTCCTTTCTGACTCTAGGGACAATAGCATCACTCATCTCTATTCTGCAGGCTCAGCTCCCTCAGGACAAATTTCTACTAGGAGTGAAAATAAGGGCTATGCTGAACCTGTAGCAAAATTCACACTCACCATAAATCTTAGCAGTTTTCGACTGAGGGTTAGAACTGTCGTTCCTGGGTCAAAGTAAGGTAAGTTTTACATTTTTAACAAATGACCCATAAAACTTCTAAAAACATAAAGCCATCTGGATTTATGGATTCAGAATTCTCTATTATGAAAAAAAAAATGCCTGTTTCCTGGCACATAGGCCTGAAGTATAAGTAGATGTGCTGCACATGAATGAGATGATACCTGAATGAATAAATAAGTGAGCAGCTTCCTCTTTGACCTTAGTTCCATGGAAGAGAAAGTGCTAAAGAAGAGTTTGATAAACACTGACCTTCATGTTACTAAACACAACTATCATGTTTTCAGTCCTCATCTTCTGGAACTCTCAGCAGTATTCTATACTACCAATTACTCTCTCCTTTTTGCAACACTCTTCCTCTTTGTCTTCTGTGACATCCGGTTTTCACCCCACCTCCTTGGCCACTCCTCCCCTGCCTCCTTTGCAAGCTCATCCTTCCCTAGCCATTCAGTGCCATAATTCCTCCCAACTTCGTCCTAGGCCAGTTCCTCTACTCACTCTGTCCTCTTTCTCTAGGCAGTCTCATCCACCTCCACAGATTCAATTACCACCTATTCATCCAAATTTCTGGACTAAACACAACCTGTCCTATATAAGACTCAAGATCTTCCCTAAAAATGAACTCCTGTCTAAGTGTTTCTCATCACAGTAAATGACACTACCATATATATGTTTGCCCAAGGCAGGCCTCCCAAACCTGGTCCTTGATACCTCAAGCTTTCTTAGCCCCTGTCCCAGAAGACATCTGGCAAATTGTGAAGACGTTTTGGGTGCCACAACAGGGAGGGATGCTCCTGGCATCTGGTGAGGAAAGCCAGAGATGCTTCTAGGACATCATACAATGTACAAGGAGCCACCTGCAACAAAGAATTATCTTGGTCCTACATCCTTTCTATAAATGAAAGACTAGAGCTCTCTTGGGCACAGTGTTACAGCAAGGCACAGGCAAAACTAAGAAAATGTGCGTCCCCAGATAAGTGTAGAAGACTGCTAATGATAACCTTGGGAGCATTTTAGTACTTACTTCAACCCAAATGAATCACTTTGCCAAACCTCCAAGTGACAATCTTTAATCCAGACTCCCAAACAAAATGATAGCTGGTAGAGAGGCCTCAGTAATAAAGATGACTTGACTCTGAGGTCTCCAGGTTGCACATAAAGATAATGAAAGATCTACTATAGTTAATTCCATGCTTACCCTTATGCTATCAGCAAATGGTGAATTTATTTATCTTAACCATAAACATAGCAGTGGGATGAAAATGACACAGTCATGGCTGGGAACACCAGTGAGAACCCACAGTGTCCATGTGCATGTAACACACGTGTGTATGTGTGCAGGGAGTACCCACCCTATGTGTCTGTGTGACTATCATCTATTCCACCCCTTCATTGATGTTGAGTAACAATATGTGGTCAGGACCAGTCTCTCCGTGCCATGAACCCCACACCAGCCTTATCCACTGTTTCCTGGGAGCAGCAGCAATGCATAGGGTACTCTACGTACAGTATCTACTGGATTAAAAGGCAGATATTACTATCTATAGTATGAAAATAAGGGCTATGCTGAACCTGTAGCAAAATTTACACTCACCATAAATCTTAGCAGTTTTCGAAGCTGCTTTTGGCCTTGTGGGTGATTCAAGTCACTCAAACTAGTGCCTCATTGTGGAACTGACATTCTAATGGATATTTACATTAAACCTTAAGTGATGAGCAGTACTCTTCTGGCCACTGAAAATTAAAAGAGTTCCGAAAACTGCTTCCTGCAAAACTAGTAAGGGAAAATAAGGGCTACTCTATCTTCAAGTATCTACTGGATTAAAAGGCAGATACTACTATCTGTACTATCTACATTCCCCACCGGGTGGGAACACCATGTTTTTAAAAGGTTCCTTTAGACTAGAAAAAGGAGTAGGTTTACCAGCTCAGCTAAGTGAACAGAGAATTGAATGAGAGTAACAGGTGCTGGTCTATGGCAGACTGACCAAGGGGAGCTCTTCATTTACTCAGTGTCAACATGAGGTCAGGAACGGGGATAGAATCTGCAGCTGTTCCCAGAAACCCACTCAGTCCAGAACTGCCTACAGTAGCACATCACAGGCATACAGTAAGTTCCAGAAAACAGCAACTTATACCAAGGCATGCTGCACAGTAGCCAAAAATAGGATCCCAGAAAGTTACCCAGGAAATGGCTAAACTCTAGGGATCCCTAATGGCCTAAATGCCCAGCTCAGCAGGTTGCTTATTTCTTAAATAGTAATTAACAGGAAAAGATGAGCTCAGGGTAAAAATGCCATTATGTTCTATGAAATAATAGACATCTTTTTATTTATACTCTTTTGGTAAGAGAGTACAAAAGCCTAGGTTTGTGATGCAAATAAAGAATGGTTCTTACTGGTTAACATAAGAAACTACATGAGGCCACAGAAGATAAACCATGCCAAGCACTGAAACTACCCAATTCACAGGGAGTCTGTGAGACAAAGTAAAACCACAATAAGTTTTCTCAAGACAAAGCAAGATCTGACTGATGAATGAAGGGTCAGTTAAAAAAAAAAAAAAGGCAAAGCAAGATGAACCTTGCTAGGAATTAGTAGTGCTACCAAGATAAACCCCAGAAAGTCTATGATATATCTGAGTTGAAAGTGAACTGTTCAAACTCATTGAAAGTGAGAAGCTGCTTTTGGCCTTGTGGGTGATTCAAGTCACTCAAATTAGTGCCTCATTGTGGAACTGACATTCTAATGGATATTTACATTAGACCTTAAATGATGAGCAGTACTCTTCTGGCCACTGAAAATTAAAAGAGTTCCCAAAACTGCTTCCTTGCAAAACTAGTAAATTACTAGTAATTTACTAGGTCAGCATATGACAGGGGAGCAGCCTTCCTAGAGGGGTACCCAAAGGCCCACTGCACCTGATCCTTAAGTTAGGAATTTGAGATGTAAGAGGATTGAAAAGCTGTATAGCAGGCATAAAACCTAACCAGGGATTTGGATAAAAACAAGAACTAAGAATTCTAAAAATCCTAAAACCACTGGAAAACACCACAGTGGATCAAAGTTAGAAGATACCGTGGATGAAAACACCAAAGTCTAGAAAGATGAAAGTATTCAAGGGGCAGAACATAGGCAATATTTAACTATAGTAAAGCCCTCTGTCAGGGTTGAGCAACTTGCAGAAGGCAAACCAGGCATGCTGCAGATGAACCAAGTATAAAGAATTTCCAGGAAAAAGCAACCACTTCAGACAGGCTAATTTAAGTCCTTAACTTTACCTCCTGGGGTTTATCAGCTCATCAATCCAATAAGCTTTCATTAAATTCTTAGTATACTTAATACACATGGATAGAGAATATTAAGAAAGATAGTCTTTTATCCTTAAAGAGAAGACATTTCTCATTGAGAAAATGACTCACACATGCATCTAACTTCTAGAAAAAAATTCAAAGACAACATGGAGTCAACAAAGGAGGTATTCTGTACTGCACTGGGTATATAAGAAGGAAGTTTCTGAGTAGGGAAATGATCCTTCATCACAAGGTCCTTTCTTAACTGTAGATATATATGTTCATCAAAATGTGTGCAACATCGAGGAAAGTAAAGAAAAATACACAAAGTTTATTGCACAAACATTTGCAAAAGTTAGTAAACTTAAGTTTGGTGGCAAGAGCTCAGAAAAGTCTAACTCCTCTTACAGTTTCATAATGACAACACCATAGTTGGCCTCACACAATTCAAGTGCTTCAGAGGAGACAAAAATATGACTCAGATCGCTAGATCTAGTTTCTTTGCTAGGTTTGAATACACAATTTCAATAGCCAGGTTTCTCATGACTTTTGACCAAACTGAAGTTCTTAGTTGGCTTCAGTTGCCTTAGCTTCCCAAGTTACCTGGATTTTTATACATATGTATGTATTACAACGGTTTCATGTATCCTCATTGCAAAATGAGGAGAAGGAAAATAACTGTTCCTAATCCCCACACCCTAATTTGCCCATTTAGTTTATTATTCTGCCAGGCACCAATCTTCTGGAAAATAGAAGATTTTTTTTTTTTTTTGTAGAGACAGAGTCTCGCTGTACCGCTCTCGGTAGAGTGTCGTGGCGTCACACGGCTCACAGCAACCTCTAACTCTTGGGCTTACGCGATTCTCTTGCCTCAGCCTCCCGAGCAGCTGAGACTACAGGCGCCTGCCACAATGCCCGGCTATTTTTTGGTTGCAGTTTGGCCGGGGCTGGGCTTGAACCCGCCACCCTCAGCATATGGGGCCGGCGCCCTACTCACTTAGATAAAGTTAAACAGGGTAAAAGATTGCCTACACTAGCATGGGAAAAAGAAAATAATAATCATACATTACACAGAAAATAAATCACAGAGGCAAAATTCTTGAATACGTTCAGATTTCATGTACAGTAGAAAAGTTATGTAAAAGCAGTGCCACTTCTCTTACCCAGCAAGCAAAAAGGGCCACTGTGACCAGCAAGCTATAGAAAGCCAGGGCTCCATTAACTGCTACCAGGGTCCAAAAGGGCTTGGAAGACTCAGGAGATGGGCGATCTGGACAAAAATAATTCTCTGAAAAATAGAATACAGTGGATTAAAGAATACAGGAATGACAGTTGAGTGCATTAAAATATCACAGAAAAATGTGAAAGAAGTAAAAATATGAAAACTATCACTTATCCAACCCCATCCCCAATCCAGTCAGCATTCAAGACTATAGTTGAACACTATTACTTCAGGGTGGTACACTGGTAAAGCTTCATTCACTTCACTTTGTTAAATCCACGGTGGGATTCAAAATGGTGACTTCCCGTTGCCTCAACCAAAGATCTCTCCCCTTCATCAGAACCCTAAACTCCCCTTCATCATCTAAACCCTAAACTATGTCCTTAAAATCAGTTAAATGATATACATGTTTTTGAACCTGAAGAAAATCATCAGCCTATTAATGGCAGTCAGAATACTGGTCTAGTAACCAGAAGATAAATTTCCAGCTCCAACACTGTCTAATAGAGTACATGATGACAGAAGTCACTTTAAACCTTTGAGAATCAGAAAGGTTGAGGGGGGGACTTCTATTCAAAATTGGAGAAAATTAGAACTAGAAAGAATACCAAAAATTCTAGTTCATTGATTTTCAATCCCAGCTGCACATTAAAAACATTAAAATTATCTGAGGAATTGTCCAAGTAAGGGGGAGGATACATGATCTCAATCTGAGGAAGTTTGAAAATATAACAAGGTCCAGCACCTTTTTTCAACCCGTATCAATTGCATCAAAATCTCAGGGTTGGACTCAGGCATTGGTGTCTTTTAAAAACCTGCCCCTGCCCAGATTTATAATATGTAGACAGGATTGAAAATTACTGAGTAGAAAATCATTAGTGTCTTCTCCAGTTCTAATATAAATTATATATAGTGGTACATATATATGTGTATATATATAACATTATTATATATAATATTAATGTAATTATATATAAATTAGAATATATTACTATATAATTATATACATAACTATATATATAAATTATATACATAATGTATATGTATATATATATATATACTATCCTAAAGGATAATATATAATACTATCCTAAAGTAATGTATCATTCATGTAGAAAAAAAATTCTATTCTTAACTTCCAAAATAGACTTTTTTTAACCTTTAATTTGATTCCATTAAAATGTTCTGCTTAGACATAAGACACATTGGAAATCTCAAAGGGACTCAGCAAGCAAAATGGTCACACATTAATTGCCTCTATTCTGCCAGAACACAAAAGCGACTCTGCCACATTCAGTTAATGGTTCTTTGCTTATTTAATATCTTATTTTTCACCACAGCACAGCTCTATTCTAGCATAGGAGGAAAAAACATTTATTGGAATTATGCTAATATTAAATATAAAACTGAGCATCCATTTTCTTATTTATCATTCTACAGGGGGGGAAAAAAAGGGTTTACTGTGGCCACAAAGTGGTGGACTAAAAAGTGATGTGAACTCTCTCAGTTTTACTTGTTGTTACCAACAAACTATATTCTGAGTTTGGGAAGTATGATTTCCCCCCCAACCTTTAGAGAGAACATAAGGTCAACATAAGCTCAGTAGACTTATTTTCACTAAATCATGATTACTGCTTCATGGTATTGAGATTAGAACCATGAAAAGGTTGAGTGACTTATCCAAGATCATAGAGTTGGTTAACAGCAAATATCATATTTCCTAGTTTTTAGGCCAGCATCCTTTGTATGTTTTAGAAAATAAAAAGATACTTTTACAGAAGACAACCATGGAGCACAAAAAGAGAATTAATTAGAAAGAGAACTCATTCTTTTTGAGTCTTGATCTGTTAGACCAAGTTGCTTCTTGAGGATACCTGGGCTTACATTTTAATGGCATGCTTTTTTCTGCCATGATCCACTCTAATGGAGAGTGACGTTATGAGTGATCTATTCCTGTAGGTTGTAACTTCACCCCTTCCCCTCCCACTCAATGTCAGTGAGGGAAAGTAAAGATACTCAAGACATAACCTCAAATCTCCTCTAAAGGGAAACCAAAAACATTTTTTGAAAACATTAACTTTATTAGTATCAGATCAGCTGGGACTTATTCAACCCTGCCACTGACCCTGGCCTAGTTTTCGGGGATGCAGTTGAAAACCATTACCGTAGGGTGGTATACTGGTAGAGTTGCACATTACCTTTCACGTGGATAATGGTCCCATTGCTCTTCTCATTGTCCAGGTAAGGGGGGGGATACATGATCTCGATTTTGCAGAAGTAAATATCTGTTTGGTTAACATACAGATCCCAAAGGTAGAATGTCACTGACTCGTTGCCCAACTTCCCATCGCAGTTGAACCCTGTATTTGAGGAAAACTGAAGCGGATGGGAGTAATTCGCATACAACATGCAGACTTCCATGGCACTATCAACTCCTTTATAAAGAGATGCCCGGAACTCCTTTGAGAAGAGGTTGTAGGTATACTTGCAGCTAAGGTTGACTGAATTGTTATACACCACAAGCAAGGGCGACTGCTTCACCAAAATCTTGTTTTCTGGGGGGGGGGGGGGGGAGAAATCATTTTCTTAGAACAACAACATAAGGATAACGTTTTTTTCCCTGAAATCAAGATATATTAATTAACCAAATCAAGACTTCTCTAGAAAAGGCTTTCTCATGACAGATAAAGATTTAGGAGCTCTTGAGGGAGATAATTATACAAAGAGTTTAAAAGTTTACACTTTGATATCATTTTCACCCTCCTCTGAATGGGACAATGGAGCATATGTTCATCTGAAAGGCAGAATATAGCCTTCTAACAGAACTGAGCTTTGCCACTGTGCACTTGGAATTGTTTAATCTGTATTGAGATTCCTGAGAAGTTAAACATGAATTAAGCTGATTTCTTCCAGGGGTGATATATTTGGAAGCGGTTTTAACACCTGACACAGGCACAGATAGATTTGTTTTTAAGCTGTAATATAGACTTTCATGAAGGAATTAAAATACTTTGAAATTTTTCCTCACATTAGGCTTAGGTTAATGTTAGGGTTAGGTTTGGGGGTTAGGGTTGGGGATAGGGTGTTATGGTGAGGATTACGGTGTTAGTGTTAGTGTCAGGGATATGGGTTACGGGTTAGTGTTAGAGGTTGGAGCTTAGGGTTAGGGATGGGGTTAGGGTTCAGGTTAGGGTTATGTGTTTGGAATTAGGACCTAGTAGGAGGGTTAGGCTTAGACTTAACTGTCCAGGTTCAGGGTTAGATTTAAAATTAGATTTAGGGAGTTAGCATTAGGTTTACGGTTAAGGTTAGTATTAGAGTAAGATTAGGTATTTGGGTTAAAGGTGGAGTTAGGTGTATGATCCTGAAACATTTTGACTTTATTGGCCATTCCAAAAGTAGGATGAAGAGGTAAGAAAATACATAGCCCAAAGAGTTTTCTTTAATTTCTCTTCCCCAGCAAATTCAGAAAATAGCCTCCCCAAGAAATTCACAGGTTTATTCTTTAAATCACAAAGAATGGAAAGATTTCACAAGAGTTATCTCTCTAGTTCATCTACTACCCTTATGCTACCCCAATAAAAGATCAAAGAATCTAGAGATCATTTAATTGTCTTCACCTTTAAAGCAAAGAAACTGAAACTAGGTTATCAATTCCATGGGAGAGGAGAACACAACAACCTTGTTTCCCACTGTACCCTCATTGCTGGCACATGACAATATGTTCCTTTTCTTTTTTCAATTGACTGTAGGCCTAGAAACATTATATGGTTTTTCTTAAGTCATTGAGCAAAAGATGAGCAAAGCCAGAACTGAAACCCAAGTCATCCACAATCACCTGAGAAATAGACCCCTGAAACATTAAAACTCAACTTTATAAACAAAAGACCCTCCAAATTTTTTCTAAAACAACAAATTGCCTTGTGTCTCTGATTCAAATTTCAATACCAACAAAAACGTTTTTTGTTATTGTTTAGGGAGATGCCAATAATTACCTGTCTATCTGCATTTAAAAAAAAAAAGTTATTTGAAGCAACACCCCATTTACCCATTCTGAAGAGCAAAAGAATCAGAACCATTAAAATGAAATTTATAATATAATCTGAATTTGAATTTATGTATTCAGGTGTTTTGTTTTCGCTTTGGGAGTAAAGGAGCTGCATAGAATTGAATTAATAACAGCTTTTTTGGTCTCCTATATAGTTATCAATTCTAGCTCTATATCAAGAACTTTAGAAAAAAATACTAGTGCCCAGGTTCTCTCACTCCCAGAAATTCTGATTTAATTTGTCTATGCTGGGGATAGTTGTGGGGAAGGATTGATATATTTTTAAGATATAATTTACATACCACAAAATTTGCCCTTTTAAAATGTATGATTCCATGGATTTGGTGTATATTCATAGAGTTGTGAATGGACCACAGCTACCTGATTCCAGAATATTTTCATTACCCCCAAAAGAAACACCATACTGATTTGTAGCCACTCTCCATTCCTCCATTCCTTCAAGCCCTAGAAACCACTAATCTACTTTCTGACTATTTAGTTTTGCCTATTCTGGACCTTTAGATGAATTGAATCACACAATATGTGGGCATTTATGTCTGGTTTCTTTCTTTCTTGTGTCAAGTTTATGAATATTATGCAGCCTTAAAGAAAGATGGAGACTTTACCTCTTTCATGTTTACATGGATGGAGCTGGAACATATTCTTCTTAGTAAAGTGTCTCAAGAATGGAAGAGAAGTACCCAATGTACTCACCCTTATTATGAAACTAATGTGGGACCTTCACATGAAAGCTATAACCCAGTTACAACCTAAGAATAGGGAGAAGGGGGAAAGGGAGGGGAGGGAGGGGGGAGGTAGGTGGAGGGAGGGGGATTAATGGGATTACACCTGCGGTGCATCTTACAAGGGTATATGTGAATCTTAGTAAATGTGGAATGTAAAGGTCTTAGCAAAATAACTAAGAAAATGCCAGGAAAGCTATGTTAACTAGTGTGATGAAAATGTGTCAAACGGTCTATGAACCAAGTGTATGGTGCCCCATGATCATACTAATGTACATAGCTATGATTTAATTTAAAAAAAAAGTGCATACCATAAAAAAAAAGTTCATCCATGTTATCAATGTATCCGAACTTCATTGCTCTTTATGACCAAATAATATTTCACTGTATGGATAAACACATTTTGTTTTTCCATTCATTACTTTTTAGCTATTATAAATAACACTACTATGAACATTTGTGTACAGGTTTTTATGTGAACATATGTTTGCAGTCTTCTTGGGTACATACCAAGAGTGGAATTGCTGGGTCACATAATAACTCTGTTTAACTTTTTGAGGAACTGCCAGACTGTTTTCCAAAACAACTGCACCATTGTACATTCCCACCAGCAGAATATGGGGTTCCTATTTCTCTACTTCTTTGCCAACATTTATCATTGTCTGTCTTTTCTATTATGGCCATCCTAGTGGGTGTGAAGTGGTGTCTCATCATGGTTTGATTTGCATTTCTCTAAAGACATAAGCATCTTCTCATGTACTTGTTAGCCATTTGTATATTCTTTTTAGACAAAAGTCTATTCAGATCATTTTCCCATTTGTTAACTGGTATTTGTCTTTTTATTATTGGATGATAGAGTTATTTATATATGTTTATCATATATGTGATTTTTAAATATCTTCTCCCATTCCATGAGTTGTCTTAAAAGTCCCCAACTTGACTTTAGTATTCAGTAGGGATTGAAAACAAGTATGGCCTAATTGATTTCTCCAGCTGACAACATATTAGACTAATCACCTGGAGAATTCTAAAAACCTATGATTCCCAGGCCAATTAAATCACAATCACAGGGTATAAGATCCAGGCATTCCATTCATATTTTTTTAAGTTTCTCTGGTAATTGTAAATTGCAATCAAGTTTGAGAACAAATGGGCTAACAAATGAAACACAACTTATTATCCTCAAATTCATAGGCCTCCACAGACTTTTCCCACCTCATCTCATCTAACCCAAACCTCCTAATTAACCAGGCCATTTAAGTTAACACCCCAAGAACATAATCAGTATTTCTGCCTCCACACTTTGTCTACTGACTTGGTATAGCCCAGCACACCACTCTTCTCAGATCTCAAAATTATTATTGTCTGTATCACTCCTTTGCTATTTGGTCAGGTTCTACATTTTGAACGCCTCTTTTTTCACATGGTTCAATTTGTTTAGCTTTCGATTCATATATAATTCCCTAGGCCCCTAGTGTCCAAGTCTCTTCACAACAAAGGCTACATATTCCATTTCTTTATATAATACTGAGGAAGTAATAGGATCTCATAGAATAATTGCTGAGTGAAAAATGGTGATCTGATTGTGTCTTTCTTAAGGAGACTATATCATTCTTCAGGATTTAAGGACATGGCTGTCAAATCTAGCTGCCAATTTGACTGCCATCTCCTTAAATCCCTGTTCAGAACTGTGTCTCAACAAGTTGGGTTTCATTTATTATTCAGTCAACAAATATTCTGTGGAAGCACTGAGAAGTAAACATGAAAGAATTGAAAAGTTCAACCTGTCTCACTGTGAAAGTCCAACCTGTTTGTTGTTTCTATTTTGTTTGGCTTTTGTCTTTGTTTAGTTAGAAGGAGTCATGAGGCCAATTTTGACTGGAAGGGTAACCAACCCCAGCAACAAATGCCAGCATCTCCTCTCCGTTTCAGGGAGTAGAGGTTAGACATCTGTATTTCTGTTTATGGAGCCTTCTGGGATCTGTGTTTCTGTTGCTAATTGTCTGGATTTTGTTTTATTGGGCATTCAAATTCTTCCTGATCTGCTTTTAATATAAAGAAAAAGATGAGAATAGAACTTCTTTGTGGGGATAAAAAGGGACTGTGGGTGGAGAAAATGAGTGAGGCTAGAGAGAAAGCCCAGATTGTTACCCAGTTGGGCTCCCTTCTCCAGGTACACACAGTGAGGTGGAGCCAGGGAAGGGAGGGAGAAAGGAAGGTCTTGCATTTCTACCCCAGCTGTATGCTGAACACAACTTGTCTAACTCAGGGTGTGACATGTTCCTAAGATGCACGTGGAAGGGAAGAATTGATTTCCCAAAAATGAATTGTACTCAGTTTCTTCCACACACTCTACTAGAAAAGAAAGACTATAAACTAAACAGATACTGCTTTCCAAATAGTGGAACAGTGATCTGTGCAGAGCTCCTGGGGACACTTGGGGAACCAGCTAAAGATTTCTGGAGGAGATGACTGCTCACCTGAGTCATGAGAGGTCATGCATACATTGATTTGACAAACTTTTACTATGTAAAAGTTAGCCTGGCTAAGATGTGTCTCCCACCTGGGTTAAGGGGGGAGAATGTGCATTGTGGTTGGGGGTGAGTTAGGGGACTGTGTGAGGGAAAGACAAACAGAAAAACAGCAGTCTAAGCAAAGGAGAGAAAGAGGTAAGAAAGAGTATGACAGATGTAGGTAAATTATGGCTACCTCAATTTTCTGGATCATGAGTTACGAAAGATAAGATTGGCAAAGCAAGCATAGTTCACCTCACTGGGGAACTTGAGCTCTAGCTTGCAGGCAACAGAGATTTTGAATGCTTTTGTGCAGAAAAGTGATGTGCGCAACTTTTCATTTTATATAGGGCACTTTGGCAAAAACATGGAAGGTAAATTTGAACGGCTCAAGAGTGAAAACATGGAGACCAGTTAAGCTATATCCATAGGATTCTAGGCAACAGGGGATAAGGGACAGGAATATGGTATGAAAGAAGCAGATAAACTCAAGAAATATTTACAGGATGCACTTTGCAAAACCTGACATTTGCTTAAGTGTGGTGAGAAAAAAGGAGGAGCTGAAAATGCCTGTCCTGAGGCCACATAGACCTCACTAAGAAAGTCACTATTTTCCTTTTCCTCCACCTCTCCTTCATTCAGCTCTTCTTCATCACATTACCAGAAGAGACAGCTTAGACACCGATGTGAAGTGTGGACATCTGAGCTTTTAGGAAAACATTCTTTCAGCCTGAGGCATCATTGTGAAGAAAATACAGATCACCTTGAAGTTTGCTGGGAACACAGCCGACTCCCTGGAGCTGTTTTTCAGAGGAGAGAAGCAGTGATCTTTCTCTCCCGAAACTATCTTTCCTTCACAAGGCATCATGTAGTGAGATAACTGGCAGATGGATTTCCCTTCTGTCCACAGTGGGACCTCAAAATTCAAACATCAGCATTGTTGAGACTGATAGGATTTCTCCAGAGCCCACTCTACCTAGGCACTACAGGAGCAGGGCCAAGCTGAGACCAGTGTCTAGGCCCAGGGGTCCTCAAACTGCAGCCCACAGGCCACATGAGGCGGTGTGATTGTATTTGTTCCCACTTTGTTTTTTTACTTCAAAATAAGATATGTGCAGTGTGCATAGGAATTTGTTCATAGTTGTTTTTTTTTTAAACTATAGTCCGGCCCTCCAACAGTCTGAGGGACAGTAAACTGTTTAAAAAGTTTGTGGACGCCTGGTAGGCTGGCTACATATTCAGCATTCTCCTGGCTGATGGCCTATTCAGCAACCGAACAGGGGAAGGAAAACTATTTTGTTACTCTCTGTGCTAAGATTTTGTTGGGAAAGAGATTGAAAACTATTGGTTTTCGATATGGCCATTTTATGAAAAAAAAAAAAGACACCCAATTTACCTGTCAATGTTTACTTTCCTTTCTCTTCTTATGTCAACACAGATAACTTTTAAATTAGCTGATCCTTAAACACATGCTTGCAATAGCTTGCTTACTGTGTGTTCATATGTAGCTAACAGGCTGCTAGTGTAGGGTTCAAGCTGAGTTTAAAGTCAGCTAACAAAATCTCTTATCTTGCAATATTTATACCCTTATATCACTTAGTCCCATCTTGATTCATGTCAATAATTCAGAGAAACCCAAATGAGAAACGATCTCATAGGACCTCAAAATCTACATCTGCTTTAGAGAGTTGCTAAATGAAATAAATTTACTTTCAGTGGGTAGAAAAAGATAACCAGTTACTCTAAGTGATATTGAACATATATAATTATTATGATTTACAGTAGACACCATTCTGACTCCTCTTATTTTCTCTTAAAATGGAGCATGTGTAAAAATGAAAGAGAAAAAGAGGGACTTGGTGTGTGCCACACCTTCTGGGGGCAAGACATGATTGCAAGAGGGACTTTATCTAACAAACGCAATCAGTGTAACCTGGCTTATTGTACCCTCAATGAATCCCCAACAATAAAAAGAAAAAAAAAGAAAAAAAAATGTACACTCTTTACTCAATGAGAGTAAAGCAAAACCTTGGCTAAATCAAAACAGCTGATAATCAGAGCATCTGACAACATTTGGTTTTGATACATACTTTGGTTCTCTGAGTTTCTGGGAATCCATAGTACTTCAAATAATTTAAGGACATATTGTAAAACTTAAGGACAAATCTACACTCAGAAAAAATCTGAGGAATATTTAGCTTCCCCATACTAACTTCTGTTTGGTTGCTTTCCAGTGCATGCTAGGAATGGAAAGCACCCTTTTTAGGCTATTTTAGTACTGATATAGCAGACCTAGCCCTTTGCTTGTGAATATTTGACTTTCCTCCTTGTGAATATTAGTCAAGCTCTACCTAGGTCAAACCTACATGTTAAAAGAGAAACATTGTCAACCCATCAACTGTATTTGCTTATGGTATCAAAAGGTTAGCTTGACTGACATTTCTGTAACTGAATTGACAAGTTGTTTTGATGATGAATTTACTGCTTTGCTTTGCAAAGCCTTTCCTAACAGCTAAACCAGCTAAAGGTGTGGAGACAGGAAACAGTAACCTCAAACCTCTTTCCCTCACAACTCTTGCCTGACAATAGGCAACATGAAGAGTAAGATCGGAGGTGAGAAGCTACTTATCTGCTGCTTATGAGCAAGGCAGTGAGAATGAAGAGATTTCCCACAGATAATCTTGTGATATAGCTGACTTAAGGAAAATCGAAAGTTGCTTGGACTTCCATGAGAATGGGGGCCAGAGTTGGGTGGCAGGTTGGTTACCAAAAAAACAAAAAACCTTTCTCTTTTTACCTATTATAAATGGGTCAATTACTATGTTCAGTAACCAGGTCAACCCTCTGCACAGGTGGAATGAATAACCACCCCTAAAGTGTGGCTCTCTGACCTTGAAAGACCCTCAGTTAATACTTAGATTCCCAAAGAAAATGAAGCCTAAAATGTAATGTGGGAAACACAAAGGCTTACATTTGTAGGGCTACAAAATGCTTTCTCTTACTTTATCTCTTCTGAACTCCATATTAATCTGTGAAGAAAATAGGATCATCATCCTCACACCTGTTTTACAGATGGGCCAACCAAGGTCAAAGAGGTAGGTGAGTTGTCTGAGGTTATAGGAAAAGTAAGTGACCCTTGAGACTTGAGGCCATGCCTCATCACTTCTAAGCTCTTGTTCTTTTCCCTCTGCCATTTTGCATCAAATTTTCAAAACAATTTTTTGATTGATTCTAGATCCTCTCAAAGTTGGACTTGATAAAGAAGATGGTACTCAGCATCTGAAGTGAGAGTTAGGGAGGAGGCTGTCATTAAGTAAGGGAGTAAAAAGAATGTGAAAAGAACCAGAACAAGATAAATTTCATTTTCTCCACCATTTTGCTGGAGTCCCATCCTGCAAAAACTGCTGAGCTGGATGGAAAATTGGAGATGATCTAAGCCAATCCCTCATTTTATGGAAGAGACAACTGAAAACAAAAGAAGCAAATGACTTTTTGAACAAGGTCACACAAATAATGAAAGAGCTGAGAAGTAACTTATTTATTTGGACATCTAGGAGTAAATCATAAATTTATTAGACATCTAGGTTTTAAATCATGAATGAGTAGAAAAACAACTTTGTTCATTCAGCAAGATTGAATTGATTTCATGCTCATATTTACAGAAAGTATATTTCCAAACTTTTTTTTTTCATCTAAAGCATATATACAAAACATTTTGCTTACGATTTGAAACACTACCTGAAGGTCATAGATGGGTGCCAGATAGGGTCTGCAGACAATCTACTGACATGGGACACCTCGTGTCAATTATTTTTATGCAAAAACAGTGATTATGCCATTGTGGGTCTTCCATTCCAGCTTGCCCAAGTGTACAAATTGATTGAACGAGAACATTAGTCAATACATAAAGTCGCGTTTGCCTAACTGGGCAAATCTTTTACTGTGGAGATTTTATGAATTACTTTTGTTTGTTCCTTTATCATAGCACTACCAAGAAATAAAATGGCACACAGAAGCTGGTGAACCAGAGTGTGGTAAACAGCACTCAAGACTAAAGTCTGCACTTGAAAGTAAAAGAAGCAATTAGAAAGTGAGAACACATGTTTAATTAGCTATGTGATTTTCCTCCAGAATGTTTAAGAACTTTATCAGGTCCCATTTATGCACATCACAGCCAGAGTTTCTTTTGCAGTTGAAAAATCAGTTTATAAGATACTAATCATGCTGTTTCCTTTTTTAAATTCTGACAAACATAATTTAATGGGTTAGGTAAGAACCAAAGAAAATGAAAGCTTCTCTTTTCAGCCATCTTGCCCTATGATGTTTGTGAGCATATCGTGAAGATGACGCCAGTTTCCCTGGCACAGAAGAACACCTCACTCCTGACCACAGAGCTAGTTAAGTTACTATAACTTTCCTCTGAGTATATTTCCTGTTTGGGCCCAGGATATCCTTCAACACGTGGCCCTCTGACCACTGGCTCCTTTTGTCCAAAAGGGGCAGACTCCCCCACAGGCAATCCAGTGCTTGCTCAGTAACCTCTAAGACAAATTGTTTCTCCTGTGGTAAAGAGAGATGCACGAGTCTGAGGTCTGATAACTTTAGCAGGGGGTTTGGTTTCACACTGATTTGAGAGAAAGAGGAGTACAGAACATTTGCAAGCTACTAGGAAGATTAAAAACAGAGCTATCAATGACCTATCATGCGTTGAATGGCTCCAGACACTCTCTCTCCCAGAAATTCATGTCAAAATGAAAAAATAATAATAACTCAGGTTACAGTTTCAAAATAACTTTGTGGTCATTTCATCTAATTTTCTATTGTCTGTTATCTTGAAACTCTCCCTGTTTTTCATAAGGAATGGAGATTTAAGGAAAGTATCTCCATCTTTTTTTAAAAAAGCTTTAGATAAGCTTCATCTACATGCATCAGTCACCCCTCAGTATCTGCGGGGGACTGACTCCAGAATTCCCACAGATGTGAAAATTGAGCCCCCAGAACCTGTGGATACAAACAGTTGGTCCTCTGTATCCACAAATTCTGCGTCTCCCGAATTCTGTATCTTCGATCCATGGTTGGTTGCATTTACAGATATGGAACCCACGGGTACAGAGAGCCAACTGTGCTGTCTCCTTCATGGTCCCAATAGGAAACAAATGGCACACATGACAATGGGCAATAGTAGGAGGGTTTCTTTATGAAAGGACTATAGCTTGCCCCAGCAGAGTTATGACCACACTTAGGTCTGAAAAGGTAAAGGGACAGGGAATTACCAGAACCAGAGGAAAATGAATTGTATAGAGGAAGCCACTTTGACAGACTATCAAGACAAGCAGGCCAGGCAAGCAGCCCTGTGCAAGGACTCTGTAAGTTATACTAAGCACATTAATACTTATTGACAGAAAGTATGATTTCGAAACAAAAACCAAAGAGACTTTAGTTCAAACAAGGACAATGATTATAGGTAACAACAGAAATAGAAACACAAGCCTTTTTATAAATTTGCTAAACAAGATGCTTTTGGCCAGCACTAGTCTAAGCCCCACATTTAACCCCTATTTTTGTTCCTACACAGCCAGACACTGTAGTATGGGGGACACTAGCTTTTGTCCTTTAAAAAAAAAAAAAAATTGTGCTACAAGCAACTGTCAGAAAGTAATTCAAAGGTCAAATAGTTCAGGAGTAAAAAGTCCCGTCTGAGCATCAAGACTTAAGACATTTATTTTTGAGAGAGAGAAATTATCAAAATGATCAATGAGTACTTCCTGAAAAGGAATTCTGGCGGATCAGAGAATTATTCTTTGATATTCTGACTTCTGCCATAACAAGTTTATTCATTTCTTTAGCAAATAAATAATGGAACTTGATGGACTTGGTTCTTAGGAGATAGAAAGATGTGAAAGCCAGAGCTGCTTCCTCTGAGGAGAACTCCTGAGGCAGGTGCGCAACTAGCTCCACTCCAAATCCATGAGTAGCATTGTGTAGCATAACCTCTATAGAAGGTCATTGACAGTCACATGAGCGAGGCATTATTTCCAGGCAGGATAATTCTGGATGTTTTTGTACAGATTGGCCTTTAGCTGAGCCATGAGTTCTGGGGCAAATTTGGGCAGGCTAAAAATCAAAGAATTAACCTTACTGTAAAGGTTTATTAAGAAATAGCAGAGTATTCCATTCATGTCTGGAGGAAATGGATAAAGATGGCTGATACCATGCACAGAGAGTCTTCAGTCCTTTTCCTTTAATGTCAGGAAAAGGCAATGGATTTTACCAGGAAAGTTATAGCAGACTCTGAAGACATCTGAATTGAGAATGGGGTGGACATGCTCCTTCAAGAAGGTTAGCATAGTAGTGAGTGATCATTCCAGGAGCCAAAGAAATACACTGACATGAGTTTACAAGGCCTGAGCTGTGGAGGTAGCAGCTGAGGTCAAAAGGGGTAGACTTGTCCCTGGAGCTGGTCTGAGCAGACTCACAGTGAGCAGGAATGGACACTGACATGGAGTTCATGGGCTGGGTGAGGGCAAGAGTGGAGGCACTGCTGACAAAATTAGATAAATTAAGAGAAGAAATTTGTTGGGAAAAAAGCTGTTGGGTTCATATTTAGATAAGTTGGGTTTGAGGGGTGACTAAGGCATCCTGGAGAAAAGATCCTAAGGAGTCAGAAATGTAAGACTAGAGGTCAAGGAAGCCAGTGTGGACTAGAAATGTACATTGAAAAATCAACTGTACTAGGAAGACATTTAATATTTTGAAACTTCTAAAACCATTGCCTGTGCTCTCATCACGGCCACTCACAGACACTGCCCAGAAACACAGGAGGTGAGCTCCCCAAACCCCAATCTTCCTAAACACAAAGCAAACTTGACACAATGTGACCAAGTTCACAAGTCTGCAATCTTCCTGTCTTCTCCTAATACTAGAAGGGCAATCTCAGAGGACAATATGGCCACATATGAAAGTGGTACCCATATCAAAAGCTGCCAAACCACTCCCCAAAATCAAATTTTATTATCCTAAGAGGTTGCCTGTGGTCCAAATAGTATGTAACCAGGGCCTCATAGATTTCTGTATAAATATTATGATGGTAATTCAGTTAATAGATCAATAGAAAACCCATGGGTATAGAGGGACCTCCTCTATTAATATGTTTTTTTCTAAATAGATGTATTTTTTAATCTAGTGACCACATTTGAGAATCATCAAGCCACCATCATTCTTAGCCCTCATTCAAACCAACTCTAAAAAAAACGACAACAGTCTATTTTTCCTGTCTGATCCATTCTCCCTAAATCCTAAACCTCTGAAGAGCCAACTCAGAGGTTTGGCATATATAGAATTTCTAAGGTAAGTGTCACAGCCTGATACCCATGGACTTTTATTTGGGCAATTATTTGGGAATAATTACTATGTTAGACTTCATCTTTATATAGGACAATAAGAGACAACAAAGATAAAATTGCACACACACACCCAAAGTCCCACAGTCATTTCTAAGATCTAAGATCCTGGTGAGCAATCCCTCCAAGAGAATTCAGAGATGGCCTGGTTTGCAATTCCTTGCATTTGTTCTGTCAGATCAGATGAGTATTCACAAAGGGGTGAGGTGGTTGAATTGCTTTGATAGAGCTGATAAAAACTGGCTTTTTTTCTTTCACTGTAGAAGGATTCTTAAGCCAGAAAATAGACCTGAGATACCCTCTAGTCTAAGCTCTTCATGTATCAGATGAAGAAACTGTGGACTAGAAAAATTATGTCATAGTGCAACAGACTAAAAGTCCTAATCGCACCCCTCAACCTTGAGAAATCCTTGGCTTTAGGTCAAGCAACCACATCCTTGTTCTGAAATAGACAGGGAGATACTAAGATTAGCATACCTGACTGTAAATAGGAGCCCCACAGACAATGTTGGGCAGGGTTGGTTTGAACCTAGTGACCCTGTTATCGCTGCCATGAGCTGAGGTCAAGTCCAATCATTGTGAATTTTTGAGGATTCAAGCAAAAATATAAAAGACACAGGGACTCAGTCTTTGAATTGGCCTTTGCTGATACAGGTTTAGCACTGCGATCTATTTTGAGAGAATTATTTTTATTGACTTATTTAACAAGGCAGTTTTTAACTTCTGGTTTACCAGCATGGAATTACTCCTCTACCCTAGCTTCATCCCAAAATATGTCTGTCCCTATAAAGCTCTTCTGTTCCTGACCATCTTCTTATAGATTTGTCCTCCTCTCTAGTACTCCCCTCTCCCTTGCATCACACCCCCCTCCCCATCTCCTTACATAAATAGCCCCACCCTCCTTTTTCCCCTCTCCCTCCTCCTGCTTTCTTTCCTAATAGCCTTCTCTCCCTACCAGCCCTGCAATGCTACACATCACACACATCACGCACACACACACACACACACACAAATCCAGCATTGGGCTCTTTCCATGTGGTAAGTAAATTGTTCAGATTGTAAACATTTATTTCATACCTACCATAAACAAAATACCAAGTTAGACATTCTGAGTTTATAATTGTCTTCACCTTATCTATTTCATCTCCTTTTTCACTGTCTCAGTTTTGTCTCCCTCCACTTTTTCTTAACCCTGTGAAGTCTTATCTTCCTTCTCCATGACTCTGCCTAAACTCTAAAATCCCATTTGGCCTCCTTTCAGCCAAATCCCAAACCATTATTCACGTTCTCCTTCCCTCCTACCCATAGTGCCATCAACCACTCTTTTCAAAACTCCTTCCCCCTTTGGCCTTAGTGACATTCCATTAGACATTCCTCTCTGGCCTCTCTAACCACATCTATCTCCTCCACTAACTTGTCATCCTTTTCAGCTGACTCCTAACCAGAGCTATTTTCCAGATTCAGCTCCATTCTGCTTTTCTGTAATTATACCTTTCCCTTTCAACTAGCCATCCATTCCCATGACTTCAGCTTTACTCCAAAGATAAAGATTCCTACATATTTTCTTTTTACCCAGTTCAGCTACTTCAAAACACCTGGAAAATAAAGCTTGAACTTCTGTTACCAGTGTTCAGTCCTTTGTTTAACCTGACTCTGCCCTACTTCTTTCATGCCCCTACACATTCAGACTTGCCATCTGCTTCAAGAACATGAAATGACAGTATTCCTGGTTTGATTTCTTTATTAATATGGCTTCTCTTTCTTGCAGAAACATAGTATTGGTAAGAATGTGAATGCTGGAGCAAGACTATCTGGATTTCCATACTCAGTCATTATGTGACCACAGGGAAGTTGCTCTATACACTCTGTGCTTTAGGTTCCCCACCTATGAAATAGCATGATCATAGTGATCATAGTAACTACTTCATCTGACTTGAGGGGAGATTGCATGGTTCTTTATTTGTATACATTTATGGGGTACGAGTGTATTTGTTACATTGATAGATTTCATAGTGGTGAAACCAGGCTTTCAGCTTTTAGTTTATCCATCACTGGAATAACACACATTGTAGAACAGTGTCTGGCACATTATAAGTGCCAAATAAATGCTAGCTAGCAATTACTTTAATAATATCATTCATATAAATCCTATTTACCATTAACATGTAGCTCAGTTCCCAACTCTTCATAAAGACTTATCACTCTACATTAATCTTACTGGAGTATTCCTCTTACGCGTCCTTGTTTTTGTACTAATTCAGTCATTTTCTTTTTCAACAAATATTTATTGACTATCTACATGCTTCAAGCATTGTGCCTAACACAGCTTATAAGGATGAATAAGACATGATCCTGCCCTAAAGGGATTCAACTGCTTGAATTACACAAGCAGTCCTTGTGTGCTAAGTATTTTTTTTCCTCTTTTTACATTCCCTTAGACTCTAATAGACATTAAAATGTAAGAGAACGTTAATACATATTTGTCAAATTAAGTTACCTTTCCAGAACTCCCCTTACAAGTCCACAGTATAGTGGGAAAAGTAGATGTGTCAACACATAATAATTTGAGAACTTTAAGGAGGAAAGAAGTCTGTCAATTTGCCATGTTGAGTCTCAGAGAAGGCTTTTTCAGGTGAGAGGTGTAGGGGACATTCCAGACTATAACAATAATATATGAAAATTCATTAAGGTACCAAATAGCATGGTGAGGTAGGGGAGTGCCAGTGTTATCATTTGTCTGTTTCCAGATGTTATAGTCTTTTCCATTAAATTATGGAATCCATGAAAACAAAGAGAATTCAATTAATTACACAAGCAGTTCTTGTGTGCTAAATATTTTTATTTCTTTTCCTCTTTTTACATTCCCTCAGACTCTAATAGAGATTAAAATGGAAGAGAAATTTAATACATATTTGTCAAATTAAGCTACCCTTCCAGAACTCCCCTTACAAGTCCACAATAAAGGCTGAAGTATGGAGGAGAAGCTGCCTCAAAAAGGTGAATCTTGCACCAAAGATCTAAGTAAAAGACAGGATTTGGATGAACAGAAAAAGGAAAGAGTGAATTTCAAGAGGGAAACGGCCTCGGTAAGATCCTAAAGGGAGAATGGAGTTATGGAAACAGTGAAGAAACCTGCAGTCTTAGAGTTGAAGGTCTTATATTAAGGCACGAAAGGAAAGTTTATAAAAGTAAGACAAGTCCAGCCTAAAAGCATACAAAAATTCCAGGAAACTTTGAAATGTCATCTTTCTAGGAACCATCAATGCTATTTCATTTTCTGTAAAATGAGAGATGTCTAAATTCCCTCCCATCTCTAAATATCTGTGGTTGAATCCAGCAATTCTCTGGATGCTTCTGCTTATAAATGTTTTCCAAAACATAGATTCATATGGATAGAATATTATTCACAATGGCCCTAAATTGTAAGAAAACAATTCTAGGAAAATTTCACAATTTTCATTTTTACTTCCTGGAAGCTCAAAGTAGGATTTCGTATCTATCACAGAATCTAGAATAGTATCTTGCACACAGAAAATATTCAACACACATACCTGAATATGAATGAGGACCTGTCTTATCAAAGCATGAGAAGGAGCTGGCACATTGGAGAACAGAAACCTGCTAAGGCCTGTTTTAGTCCACCAGGAGTCTCATTGTGAAAGGAAACTTTTACCTCATTAGGACTCATCTCAGAGAAGGCTCCCACCCTCTAGGAGAAAGAGTCTATGGATCAAAAATGGAACCTCCTTCATCTTAAATTATGTACCCTTATAACTGGTAGTGGTCCATATCAAAGAAAGTCATCAAGTAACACAAAAGCTACAAATACATCTCTGGTGATATTCTGATACTTTACTACATGTCAAGTATCCTTGAACAATGAAAAGCACAACCTTCTACCTTCTCAGCAAATTAAAAAAAAAATGTACAACACCCACCTACGTTCTCAAAAGGGAATCTAGAACCCATGTTGTTACTAAAATGTGCAGACATGTCAATAATTCGGATTTCTGTATGAATTAGTGAGGGGTGAATAGGAGTTATGCTATAATCAGCACATTACATGGTAGACTGTGAGCCACTGAGGTGATTTGGGTACTGTAGAAAAGTGCTCTTGATTAGATCAGAGGCCAAAGTGAATTATGAGTGAGTAATTCTGAATGACACCATTAGGAACCATTAACCTCGGTACCTTGTCAACCAGAGTTCTTAAGATAATGAAGATGATAACAAAGAAAAAGATGACGGTAATGGTGATGCAGAGATAAAGGAGTAGCCCAAAGTTACGTAAGAAATTCTCCGCCACCTTGCAAATTCTCTTCCTTAATGAAAACCAAAAACACATGTAACTTGCATGGTGATACCAGACTAAATTAATATGCTTATGAAGTTAGCATTGAAATACTAAGGCTAAAGAACTCTAGATTCTCTTTCTCCACTCTACCAAGTGGCTGGGCAGCTCTTTTTTTTTTCTGTCTAATGCTTTTTTTTTTTTTTTTTAAGAGAAGGGAGTCTTCCTCTGTCATTTAGGCTGTAGTGCAGTGGCAATATCATGGCTCGCTGTAGCCTCCAACTCCTGGGCTCACACTATCCTCCCTCCTTGGCTTCTTGAGTAGGTTGGATTACAGGGGCAAACCTCTGCACCCTGACTGGGGAGCACTGGGTCCCATCTGGTGCACCTCCCTCTTCTCTTGTTTAGAGTCATCAAAATGAGTAACAACCAAAAACTTACACCCACTGTGCAACCACTTCTCTGCAGAGCCTGGGTTACCTTCCCTCTGGCTTCAGGAGCCAATTCTCATGCAATTATTCTCAGACAGAAAGCTCTAGTTGAAGTTTTAGGGGTCTTTTTTGTTTGATTCTGTTTTGTTTTCTTTTGTTTTGGTGCTAATACCCTATCACAGCCAAAAGGCAGGGTGGGGAGGGAGGTATTCAAAGAAATCATTATAAAAAAATAGACAAAGATACTTTAACACAGCATAGAAAGCCAGAGACCCCTTCAATCGATCACAAAACCACTTAGATATCAGTTTTCCTAATGTTCTGCTGATCTATCTACTGGGAAGAAAAGTTCTAGCCTCTATGAAATGTCATAAATAATAAATTTATTGAAAAAATGGCAATTTTTTTTCATCTTGGCAATCAAGATGAAAAAGAGACAAAGGTGTTTGTCCCTTGCAATGACCTGCAGTGAAATAATTATGCTTTGAAGGAGTGCCTGTCCTCTGATTTTTGGACGAGAAAGTGAAATGAACTGCATATCCTCATCAGTGCCTATGCTAGTTAATGAAGAGCTATTGTTTTAGAGATGATAAACCACAAACGGAATTTTCTTCTGGGATGTTGGTGGCATTAAAAAAAAAAAATTCATTTTGAAAATGTCAGCACACTGCATGCAGGAAATACTTGGAGGAAGATATCCACACAAGATAAAAGCCAAGTGGTAATCACACGGCATTTCTCCACCCATGAAAAAAACAGAAGAAAGACATTAACAAGGTATATGTCTTAAAGAAGGGCAGACAGCAAGGTCCCCTTCCCACCAACAGTAAATGTTTGAATGTCTAGCTTCAGAGCTACAATCACAGATTCATTTCTACTTCTAATCTGTCTGTGACAATGACTCATACTACTTCCTGGAATTGATATATTGATATTAATTTAATAGTTCTTGCTGTAAAAGTCTTTGCAGGATGAGTGCCTTTGAAAAAATTAGTGTATTATCTGGATACAGTATTAGAGTAAAGCAAATTCTTAAGTAATGTCTGTACTTTGAAATATCCATCAGATTTACTTGAAGTGACAAACCACCCAGGCAATTTTTTAAGTCAGCAAAACTGGCCACAGTGTATTAAAGGTCGTGTAAATACAGCAATCTATTGATTTTTCAAAGTTTTCTTTTTTACCCTATTTTCCCAAGCATAGCCCGGTAGCATCACTTAACTGTGAGAAGGAAATTACTTTGTTCTGCAGACAGCTACCTCGGCAGAGTCATCTGCTGAACACTGAAGTAAAAATAAAGTTTCTAATCACTTTTCTTTCCTTATGACTTTTCATTGAATGCCAATTATTGTCCTGCCTTCGACTCTCTCTCAGAAAAAGAAGGGCTATAGGGATGCAGCAGCGTAAGCAAAATAACTGTATGCCAACTGGTCATTTTGATACTTTATTTGCTAATGTTGGGGAGAAATGAAAATGAACACCCTCGTGGAAAAGTGAACGGTGTTGTCCTGATTTGTGTCTTCATACTGGCTGGTTAGCTTGCTGAAAAATAACCAAGGTTATCTGAAAAATGTAATACATGCTGCGTAGTACGCGCATATGCCCATCATCAATCCCAAATCCTTTTTTTTTTCTTTTTTTTTATTGTTGGGGATTCATTGAGGGTACAATAAGCCAGGTTACACTGATTGCAATTGTTAAGCAAAGTCCCTCTTGCAATCATGTCTTGCCCCCATAAAGTGTGACACACACCAAGGCCCCAGCTCCCTCCCTCCTTCCCTCTTTCTACTTTTCCTCCCCCCCCCATAACCTTAATTGTCATTAATTGTCCTCATATCAAAATTGAGTACATAGGATTTTTTGTAAGAGCCTGCACTTCCAAGCTGGGCTAATATTCCAAAGTCCAACAAAGTCCTCTCTGGTGATCTCAGTTGCACAATTATTCGACTCTCATAAAAAAACACATGACTTTAGCAAAGGACTTGTCTAAGTTAAAGATTTGTCACTCTTAATCATATTACTTTAATTTAGCCATAAGATCTTTCTATAATAGCATAAGTATTTTAAGTGAGAATTATTAAATTCATGGGGAAAGAAACTGTTCTTCATACATGCATGTACACACACACACAAGTCAACATAGCTGTTAGAGGAGTTTCTCACTGTCCCAGGGAGGACACTTACACTTTGACCAGAGAATTTCCTTAGTGATAATTTCTTAATGCAGGGCAATCACAGTGAGAGAAACAAAGAGCACACAGAAGGCTTTGCACCATTTGATTAGTACAGATCATACATTTTTGCACGTTGTAATGATTTTCTTTCTCTTAAGTTTTCTTACTGAAAAGAGTCATTTCAAAAGTGTCCCGTCTACCCCAATCCCTTTCCTTCTTCATTAGATAGACACTCAACCTCAAATCCTAAAAGTTATTAGGAAAGTGAGTTGATGTTTGAAAAGTAAAAGTATCTCAAAGTAGAAAACAAAGGCTTCACGTGTGTGAACTCTCCAACTGCTTCTTTAGCTATCCGCCTTATAATAATGTTCTAAGGAAAAAACATTTAAAATATTTGTTAAGGAGAAGGGGACCCTTACCAAAAAAAATCTCCAAAAGAGAGTGAATGAATTAATAAGACATAGATGTCCACAAGGCACATCAGAAAATTATTTTGTGTACAATTACCAACTTTAAATAGTTTTCAGTTGGAGTGAGGGGCTTCATTTTTAATTTTTTTTAATTTTTTAAATTAAAAAAAATTTAAATTTTTTAAAATTAAAAAAATTTAAATTTTTTCAATTAAAAAAATTTAAATTTTTTCAATTTAAAATTTTTTTAAATTTTAAAGATCTCTTAAAAATAAATGTTAAGTATATTTCTTAAATAAATTATAAAGATTCTTTTAGAATTTATTTGGTAGCTCTAAATATTTGGTACCAAATACTAGAAAATAAGTTAGCACAAGCTCATGTCTTTCATCACTTCAACACCTTTTATAAATATACACAATTTAGGCTCACTGTACATCACACCACAAAATAGATGAATGGATATGCAACTATTATTTTTCTGCAGGCTAGGAAATTATACTCTTTGGGGTATATGCACATAATGTTTAAGAGCAATAGCAAATAATGCAATCTCTATACCTCCAAGACAAATAAGAAATAAAATTGAAGATACTGGCTTTTCAGTGCATCTTTTGGGAAAAATACCTGTCTTTATTTAAATATGCCTGTTAGCCCTTATCAGTACAATTTCTGAGCCAAGAGGGACCCTTCTCAGAGAGTAAGCTGAATGAATATCTTACTCCAGCCCACCAAAATAACAAGTTCTTGTTGAGAATCTTGATTTCTCCAAAGATGATTTAATCCTGGATTTACCTGGGCCTATGAAATTACAACCACAATATCATGGTCGGTAGAATACCAGAGTGGGCAAGAGAACCAGCTCTGGGGTCAGACTGCCTCTGATAACTGATGCCTGTATATCTTTAGGCAGATTGCTTACCATGCCTACCCCTCAGTCTCTCCATCTGAACGGGGTTAACGGCAATACCCACCTTCTACTCATGAGAAGTAAGTGCTCTCGGAGTGAGTGCTCTGTAAGTGTTAGATATATTATCCTCCCCATCATCGTTGAGGAACTTCAAGAATTTTAATCTAGGAAAACTCAATTATAGGTACCCACTTCTGTGGGGACCCTAGGATTCATTTTGACACTCATTCAATTGGGTAGACATAGTAAATTATAAGTAAGATTTATCTTTCTAGCTGAGCACTGGCTGAGCTAAGGCTATCACACAGATTATTTCATTTTATCCTCACAATGGCCTCAGGATGAAGCTTATTATCATTCCCATTTTACAGATAAGAAGATAGGCTTAGAGAGTTTAAACAGACACCTAAACTTAGCTAGTAAGAATTGGATCAGTGATGTGAATGCAGGCAGCCTAAATTCAGAATTTTCAGAACCAACTTACTAATAGCAGTTTTCTTAAGTTAAAAAAAAAAAAGCATATACATAAGTTTAAAATTCTTGAGATACCATCAACTAATAATTAAATAAATTTTATTTATTTCCAAAGTAATTTTGTTAAAATACTATAGTCTGAAAATCAGTTTCTAAATCATAAGTTGCCACATTAGAACAAAACTTCACCTCAAATGTCTAAATTTCACAGATTGTTTGAAATTTAAAATAAACCAAGCTGGTCTCAAGACCTCAAAAAACAAATTTAGAAGATGAAAGAAATTAAAATTATTTACCTGTTACTTGAAATGAGGAGAATAAGTTGAGAGCCAAGAGCAGCCTAAACATCATTGTCCTAACGGTGGGCGAGGGCTCCAGCCCCCCCTCCCGAGGAACCCAAAGTGTGAAGTGAACTGAAGACATCTGTGCCGAGGCTGACAGGCTCTGTCATCTACAGTCACCACCAACTTACTTCCCTTAGGGGCACATAATGAAGGAACTGAAACTACAAGGCACCGTGACTGCAGCATTTCATACAGGATATTACATTGTTTTGATGACTTTAGGCTTTTTTTTTTTGAGACAGGGTCTCACTATGTTGCCCAGGCTGATCTCCAATCTTCCCACCTCAGCCTCCTGGGTAGCTGGGACTACAGGTGCACACCTGCACTTGGCTGACTCTTAGACTTCTTATTTCTTTCCTTGTGTCTATCACTATATGATGGGCTCATGAGAATTATTCTCTGTTGATGGGGTTCAAAATCTGGCAGAGATTTAAGGGTAGATAAAGTGTGCTGAAGAAGGAAAAAAATCATCTTGCAATGGTGAGATTTTCATAGGATGATAGATTGCCTGTGGCTCAGTGAGTAAGGCGCCAGCCCCATATACCGAGGGTGGCGGGTTCAAACCCAGCCCCGGCTGAACTGCAACCAAAAAATAGCCGGGCGTTGTGGCGGGCGCCTGTAATCCCAGCTGCTTGGGAGGCTGAGGCAGGAGAATTGCGGAAGCCCAAGAGCTAGAGGTTGCTGTGAGTCCTGTGTACATCATGGCACTCTACTGAAGGCGGTAAGGTGAGACTCTGTCTCTACAAAAAAAAAAAAAAAATTAAAAAAAAAAATAAATAAATAAAAAAAGAAAAAGACAACAATAAGAATTCTACTGAGGCTGGGTACAGTGTCTCAGGCCTATAATACCAACACTCTGGGAGGTGGAGGCGGATGGATTGCTTGAGCTCAGGAGTTCAAGATCAGCCTGAGCAAGAGCAAGACCCCATCTCTACTGAAAATAGAAAAATTAGCCAGGCCTGTGGTGAGTGCCTGTGGTCCCAGCTGCTTGGGAGGCTGAGGCAGGAGGATCACTTGAGTCCAAGACTTTGAGGTTGCTGTGAGCTATGACCCCATGGCACTCTACCCAGGACACAGAGTGAGACTCTGTTTCAAAAAAAAGAAAGAAAGAAAGAAAAAGAATTATACTGTGGAGTTGAGAAACATCTACCTAGGTATTTGAAGGAGTTATAAACATTAGGAACTTAACATCTGTGCTGACATGACATGGCCCTCTGGAGCATTGACTACTCAGTGCTTTGTTTACCCCAATCCTCCCCCAACTCATTTCTAGGAACTTTGCAAAACACATTCCTCTTATAGGCATCAAGCCAGCTTGGGTATCAGGATGAGGTTCCCTAGGCAAAGGGAAAGCCCAAAAACATTGTGTTCTCAGGCGGACCATAAGGCCACCAAAAGCACTTCGGTGTCTCATACTATCTGTGTCGTTCAAGGTTGAAGTGATAGGGCACGAGGAAGGCTTCAAAGCAGACTCTCAAGACCTAGAGCCACCTCCCTGCACCCCAGTGTGGCCATTTTTTTCTCCTCTTTTGGTGCCTATATCAGTATCTCACACTCAATGATTGTTTCATAACTTTTCCGGTAATTTTTTTTTCTTTTCTTTCCTGATAATCTAAGCTTTATAACCCTAGACTGGGGTTTTGTGGATGTGGTTTTTTTAAAAAAGATAACTTGTATTGCTTTTCGTTCTGACTATAAAAGTAAGATATATATGTAGAGAGAGAGAAAATTTAGAAAAATGTAAGCATTAAAACAAGATTTATCTGTACTCTTTCCACCCTAATGTAAATACTGTTAATATTCTCGTACATTGCCTTGCATCTATTTGTCAAATAAGATTTGTATATATTTAATATCATGGTTTACTTATAGTTTTCAATAGATGTGTACTGTTACCTGTATCTAGAACATTTCTCCATGTCATTTAAGTATTCTTTATAAACATCATTTGTAATTGATGCATAATATCCTATACTGTAATGATATTATAAATTGTTTAACAAACCCCTAATGTTGCTTTCTTTCTTTTTCTTGGCCATTTTAAATTGCTACAGTGAACATCCTTGGTGACCTAGCTGTAAGTGAAGTCTGGCTTTCTACCCCTCCCTTCTGAGCTGATAAATGACAGATCAAAAGTATTTCCTCTCCTGGTACACGCTCTTTGTCCACATTTTAATTTTCTCACAAACACAGTCTTTGTAAACCTCCCATACTGATACAGCTTTCTGCCCTTTGGAGCAATGTGTTCTTGGAAATGATTCACTTGTATTTCTGAACTTACAGGTATATGACAAAGTGACATCCCCAGTCCTAGACAAGATTCACTTCTAGAATTTGACTCAGCATTCCTGGCTCTGACCTTCCATCTAGCCTTACTGGAGATAATTTAAAGACTGCAGGGTCACCTTTCCTAAAACATGGCCCCTATTCTCAAGCCACTAGGCTATCCAGAGTTAGAACAAGAAGCTCTGAGATTCATTATACAGATTAAGAATATGTACAGTAGAAACAAAGACTCCCAACAATTTCTGTAATTGATAACAAAAGGATGAGGAACAACTTAATAACTGTCTTCAAGCATATTAAAGATGACTGGGTAGCATCTAGTTAACGTTATGGTACGGTAGTGCTTAACTGAACAAACTTAGCTGGAAAACAGACAGTCCACATATCCGGTCTGACTCTTGTCTTTAGAGAAGGAATCTGAAACCCAGAGAGATTAGTTGACATACAAATTCACAAAATAATAACTAATATACTTGGTTTTATTACTTCACCTACCCTATTTGGTTTTTTTGTTGTTATTGTTCATTTGTTTTTTGTTTGTTTGTTTGAGACAGAGTCTCATTTTATCACCTTCGGTAGAATGCCATCACAGCTCACAGCAACCTCAAACTCCTGGGCTCAAGCAATTCTCTTGCCTCAGCCTCCCTAGAAGCTGGGACTACAGGCACCGGCTACAGTGCCCAGCTATTTTTGTTGTTGTTTGTTTGTTTAGTAGGCCCAGGCCGCGTTCGAACCCACTATCCCTGGTGTATGTGGCCAGTGACCTAACCACTGAACTTTAGGAGGCTGAGGCAGAAGGATTGCTTGATGGCAGGAGTTCAAGACAGCCTGGGCAACATAGTAAGAAAGTATCTTTACAAAAAAATTAAAAGTTAGCTGGGCTTGGTGGTATACACTTGTAGTCCCAGCTACTTGAGAGGGTAAGGCAAGAGAATCACTTGAGTCCAAAAATTGGAGGTCACAGACAGCTAGGACTGAGCCACTGCATTCCAGTGTGGGAGACTTTGACATTTGCAGTCCTTTTGTTTTTGTTTTTGTCTTTTTTTGAAGATTCACTGTATGTTGGTTAATAGAAAGGTGGTAACCATTAGAATTTTATGATTATTATTATTGTTTGAGACAGAGTTTCACTCAGTCACCTTGGGTACAGTACTGTGGCATCATAGCTCACAGCAACCTCAAACTCTTGGGCTTGAGCAATCCTCTTGCCTCAGCCTCAAAAATAGCTGGGACTACAGGTGCCTGCCACAACACCTTTTTAATTTTTCTAATTTTAGTAGAGATGGGGTCTCACTCGTGCTCTTTAACGAGAGACCAATCCCTTCCCCATTCCCTTATTACCAAGGTGTTTCTTTTCAGGTGTCTCCTACATAGTCCCCCCTTTTGTGTATTTTAAGATAGTTTTAACTGGGGGACCATTCAACTGGCCTTCTATCTGAATCCTGCTTTTTTCTGTTGGCTGCCTTTCTTTTCTCCGCTTTTTGCCAAAGGTTTTTCTGGCCTGCCTTTCTTTTCTTTTGCTGAAAGTCTCTCTGGCCTGTTTTCTTTTTTTATCTCTGTCCATCTCTGTTCTGCTTTTTTGCCAAAGGTCTTTCTGGCCTGCCTTTCTTTTTTTTTTTTTTTTGCAGTTTTTTGGCCAGGGCTGAATTTGAACCCACCACCTCCAGCATATGGGGCCGGCACCCTACCCCTTTGAGCCACAGGCGCCACCCTGACTTTCTTTTTTTCCAAATGTCTTTCTGGCTGATCTTTCTTTTTTCCTGCTTTTTTCCATCCTTACCTTCCAAATAGAACCTTTGACTGTGTTGAAGGGACCGGGAGCGATGACCCTTCTAAACTGCTTCCTGCTGACAATGGGTAATGGTATAGGGAAGTCAGAGAGGTCCTTTCCCTAACTGTTTCGACTTGTCGCGACTCTAAGGTCAGAAGATTATTCATTGTTTCTTTTTTCAGAGGTTCATTTACTCTGAGTGGCTTCCCCTCTGGTTTGTTTTTTATTTATTTTTTATTTTTTTATTTTTTTTTTGTTTTGTTTTGTTTTGTTTTTTAATGTTTGTTTCAAGAAATTACTGTTTGCCAGAGGTCCACTTTGGTTTGTTTTGTTTTAGGGGCCAAAGGTCACACTGACTCCAAGTGCCGTTCCCCTTTGGCTACACTATTTCCTCTTGCCGTTTGCCAAAAGGTTTCACTTTCTCTGAGTGTATTTTCCCCTTTCGGTCAGTGACCCAGTCCATGTCACTGTGCAAATAAAAACAGCTGGGACATGGATTGAGGTGCACGCCTGCAAGAGGTGGGCCTCCCATAGGTGCCGGGAGAGCCCCGAGTTCCCCTTTGTCTACTCCCTCTTGTTTCTTAAATTTCTTATCTATTTCTTCTTCCCCTTGATACTTTTATTTGCCAAAGACTTCTCTCACCCCTAAGTCTTACCCTTTTCTGTCCCTTTTGTTTCTTATATATTTCTCCTGTCTCTTTTTCTTTTGTTTGCTAATGGCTTTTGTTTGCTAAAGGTCTTTTGTTTGATTCCTGAATCTTATCTTTCTTATATATTTCTCTTCTCTCTTTTTTTCTTTCTACTTATTCCCAAATCTTATCTTTCTGATATATTTCTTCTTGCTAAAGACTTTTGTTTGCTAAAGGTTCTTCTTTTTTTTTATGCATTAATGCATTTATGGGGTACAATGTGCTGATTTCATATAGAATTAGGAATGCTTACATCACACTGGTTAATATATACCTCATCTCTTTTACTTAATTATTGTGTTTAGACGTTTATACTCTATACTTAATAGATCTGACATGTACCCTTGCACTATGAACCATAGGTGTGATCCCACCATTCACCTTTCCTCCATCTGACCTCCCCACCACATCCTCCCTCATTCATCCTGGGCCATAGTGGTGATCTATATTCTTCCTGTGAAAGTGTGAGAGATTGTAAATTGGTTTCATAATAGTACTGAGTACATTGGATATTTTTTCTTCCATTCTTGAGATACTTTACTAAGTAGGATATGTTCCAGCTCCATCCATGTAAACCTAAAGGAGGTAAAATCTCCATCTTTTTAAGGCTGCATAATATTCCATGGCATACATATACCACAATTTATTAATCCATTCATGGGTCAGTGGGCGCTTGGGTTTCTTCCATGACTTGGCCATTATGAATTGAGCTGCAGTGAAAAATCTGGTGAAAATATCTTTGTTATGAATTTTTGGTCTTTTGTATATACATCTAGTAGAGGAACTGAAGGATCAAACAGCAGGTCTACTTTTAGATCCTTGAGTATCCTCCATACTTCTTTCCAAAAGGGACGTATTAGCTTGCACTCCCACCAGCAGTGCAGAAGTTTTCCCTTTTCTCTACATCCATGCCAACATCTGTAGTTTGGGGATTTTGTTATGTAAGCCACTCTTACTGGAGTTAGATGATATCTCAAAGTGGTTTTAATTTGCATTTCTCTGATAACTAAAGATGATGAGCATTTTTTCATGTGTCTGTAGGCCATGTGCCTATCATCTTCAGAGAAGCTTCTGTTCAAGTCCCTTGCCCACAATGAAATGGGATTACTTATTCTTTTCTTATTAATAAGTTTGAGTTCTTTGTGGATTCTGGTTATCAAACCTTTGTCAGAAGCATAATCTGCAAATATCCTCTCCCATTCTGAGGGCTGTCTGCTTGCTTTACTTACTGTGTTCTTGGCTGTGCAGAAGATTTTTAGTTTGATCACATCCCAGTAATGTATTTTTTGGTGTTGCTTTAATTGCCTGGGGGGTCCTCCTCATAAAATATTCTCCCAGGTCAATTTCTTCAAGTGTTTCTCTGGCACTCTCTCCAAGAATCTTTATCATTTCATGTCTTAAGTTTAAATCTTTTATCCAATGAGAGTCAATTTTTGTTAATGGTGAAAGGTGTGGGTCCAGTTTCAGTCTTCCACAAGTCTCCAGCCAATTCTCCCAGCACCATTTGTTAAATAGGTAATCTTTCCCCCAATTGATATTTTTGATGGGCTTATCAAAGATCAAATAATGATAGGTATCCGGGTTCATCTCCTGGTTCTCAATTCTGTTCCATACATCTACCTCTCTATTTTTGTGCCAATACCATGCTATTTTGATCACTATCAATTTATAGTATAGTTTGAAGTCTGGTGGTGTGATTCTTGCTGATTTGTTCTTATTTCTGAGTAATGTCTTGGCTATTTAAGGTTTTTTCTGGTTCCATATAAAAATGAAGTGCTATTTTATCCAGATCTTTAAAGTATGACCGTGGTGCTTTGATAGGGATTGCATTAAATTTGTAAATTGCTTTGGTAATATGGACATTTTAATAATGTTGATTCTTCCCAGCCATGAGCATGGTATGTTTTTCCATTTGTTAACATCTTCAGCTATTTCTTTTCTCAGAATTTCATAATTCTCTTTATAGAGATCTTTGACCTCCTTTGTTAGATAAATTTCCAAATATTTCATCTTCTTTGGCACAACTGAAAAGGGAATAGGGTCCTTGACTGGTTTTTGTTTTTTTCTTTTTTGACTTGACTGTTATTGGTATATATAAAAGCTACTGATTTGTGAGTATTGATTTTGTATCCTGAGACACTACTGTATTCCTTGATCACTTCTAAGAGTTTTCTAGTTGAGTCCCTGGGGTTATCCAGGTATAAAATCATATCATCTGCGAAGAGTGAAAGTTTGATCTCTGACCCTATTGGTATACCCTTGATCACCTTCTCTTGCCCAATTGCAATGGCTAAGACTTTCATAACAATGTTAAAAAGTAGTGGAGACAATGGACAACCTTGCCTGATTCTTGATCTGAGTGAAAATGTTTTCAATTTTACTCCAATCAATATGATATTGGGTTTGCTGTAGATGGCTTCTATCAGTTTAAGAAAAGTCCCTTCTATACCTATTTTCTTAAGTGTTCTGATCATGAAAGGATGCTGGATATTGTCAAAAGCTTTTTCTGCATCTATTGAGAAAATCATATTGCTAAAGGTTCTTCTTATTTCTGAATCTTATCTTTCTTATACATTTCTTCTCTCTCTTTTACTTTTGTTTGCTAAAAGGTTATTTTTTCTTAGGTCTACGTCCTCTACCCCATCCTCATCACCATTTGTCAGAGCCAGGATGCTAGGTTGCCGGCGCCGGCCCATGAAACTGCCAGGACACAGACTTCTGTGCATTTCACTCTGGGTATGGCTCCCCATAAGTGTCAGAAAGCCTCCAAGGTGCAGCGGTCAGTCTTAGTAGGAGCTTTGACTAGCTTCTCCTGTGGCTCTTTATAGAAGTAATCCCATGGCTATTTACACCACAGGTGTGGAGACTACCAAGCAATGATATATGTTCTCTCGTGCTCTTACGTGCTATGTGCTCTCTTGCTCTTTAATGAGAGACCAATCCCTTCCCCATTCCCTATTACCAAGGTGTTTCACTTGTTAGAGAAAAATATAATACAGGTGACCAGATTCTATAGGCTGTTTAAAAATAATGGGAACTAAGCCTGAGAGTAAGACCCTGGTCAGGGGTTGAATCTCAGGCCCTTCATCGCTTACTGACAAGAATGTTTCTCTCCGACCTGAGTAAACCAGGTTCAGAGTAGAGGAACCAGAGCTGTTTTCTCCAGCCACATTGCACATGCACACATGCACACACAAACTCCCCATCTCTGACCCATCTAAACCAGGTCTCCTTGCTATAACCTCTAACACACTCTTTGTAAGTGTGGCAGAGTGCCATGAAGAAAGGTAACTGCAGATTTGTCTGTGCTGTTATTTGTTTAATGTCTGTGTCCCATTATGAGGGCCTGTCCATGTCTCTCCCCTTCCTAACTATATCCCCTGTGTCTAGCACATAGTCAGTGCTCAATAAAACACTTACTGAAGGGTTGAAACACTCCACCATTACTTCCTGACATCCCCTTCCCTCCAAATCAAAGTGGCTGCAAGGGTGGATTTCTCTCTCTGACCAGGGCAATCTTCCCATTCCTGGTTTCCTGAACATAGAACACCAGAAATATTCCAGCTCAAAGTGCACTTTGTCACTATCTAGGACTTCAGCCCTATTTTCCTGTCTGTGCTCAACAATGTAGGTGACTCAAAGACCTACTTCCTTCCCAACTCACTGTTCTTACAGCCAAGGCCAGAGGCATGCCTAACCACTCAGCATCTCCCTCTTGTCTCTCCTGAGCCCACTGGGGTTCCTACAGGGACACTGGGAGATGAGGAGCATCTCACACAGAATGCATACCCAGACTCAGTTTGCCACTTTGAATCCAGAAGAGGAAAGATCACTGTTCCAATGTCTAAATGCATAGGACTAGAAGTCCCACGGGATTAGGGGTCCAATCCAGCCGGGCTGCTTTCTACCTATGTAATCTCAAAGAGTCATCAACTTAATTCCTTCTGTATAAAATAGGAATAGAAATCCCTCACTTAACATGTTGTTCAGATTCCACACAATGTGTAAATCTCTCTACCATTAATGTAGAACTAAGGTTGAATGAATCTCCACTTCACACTGTGAGGGCTGACTAAATGTTTATTGGATCAATTTGAATGGATCATTGAATATATGTTCAATATATTTATGTGGATTGATCTTTCTTCATAGCATGAGTGTCGTCAGAACCCTGATAGATAAATTAACATAGTGCTCCTCCTTGACACACATCCTTTGATAGCATACATATACCAGTATAAATTACAAAGTGCCATTGAAGAGAGAGTCTTTAATAATTATAGCTGTCAGGCTGGTCAGTGAGAAGCCTGTAGCTATCTCTCACTTAGAGCAAGCCTACCAGGATAATATCTTCTTTCATCTAAATTCCAGCTAGAAACTTGCCTTTCATTTTTTTTCTAATTTTCCCCAAAGCCCTGACTTACAGAGGTTCAAATGCTCATGTGGTGATTGTGGGAAAATTATGAAGCCTGAGATTCTTCCTCTGAGCTGTGTTACCATAGAGTTCCAGCCGTTAGTATGAAGCCTTTCTCCAAAAAATAGACGAAGATGGAGTTAGGAAAATCATGCATATTGTCACAGGCCAGCAGGACTAAAGGCTGAAAAAAAGGCTAAGTCTAAAAGGAAAGAAAATAAGAAATAACTGTCATATTGATTGACTCATAATCTCACTGAATAAACAAGTTTTACTTAAAGGTATAGTTGCAGAAACTGTCTATGAGGCTTTATCAAGGATGATGTGAAAAGCTTACAACAATTATCTAAAAACCTTTTCACCACTTAGAGAATCAGGCCCATCACCTTGAGTTGTAAAAGTTGTAGCTAACTTTTATCAGTCTTCCTGCTGCCAGGTACTATGCTGGGCGTTATCGTTACACACGTATTATCTCATTTAATCCCCAAAACAACTCCAGGAAGTTGGTGCTATTATTATCTCCATTTTACAAATAAGGAAATGGAAGCTTAGAGAGGTTAAATAATTTACCTACAATGGCACAATAGGCAGGAAAGCAGGGATTTTAATTCAATTCAGTCTAATTCACAAACTTGAACTCTACATTTCAGTGTCATAGGAAAGGTAGACGCAGACCCAGTCAACCAGCAGCTTAACTAGTTTGACGTTGTAGAGGTTAGAGCAAATGAAAAAATGTAAAAAAAGAAATATACCTGCTTTATTGGCACATCTACCATCAGCCATCAACTTCATAAACATTCAACTAAAAGTCTATGACTGACTCACAAAGTCTTCCTTTAGTCAGGAATATGTGGTTGTCATTAATTCCCTGCTGACTTTATATTCGTGCAGACCCAAACAAGAAAAGAAGCAAAACTTGTAAAGACTTTTAAAAAGTATTTTAATTAATTAATTAATTTTTTTAATTTTTGAGACAGAGTCTCACTCAATAGCCCTGGGTCAAGTGCCATGGCATCATCGTAGCTCACAGCAACCTCAAACTCTCAGGCTCAAGAGACCCTCTTGCTTCAGCCTCCTGAGTAGTTGGCACTACTACATAGTGCACCACTATGTCCGGCTAACTTGTAGTCTTCACATCATATTGAAGGAATTAATCCTGACTAGACCAGGAATTTGTGGACTTTCAGAAACAGGAATATGTCATGAGCCCAGGCAAAGCTGACCTGAGCTTTAGGACACTTCATTGACAAAAGGTCCCTTCACCTGATCATCTGGAAAAAAGCAGAAGGCGAGTTATAGATACAGAAAATTTAAACCACCATCATGAAGGCCCAAAAAAAGACTATTGCCAGTCGAACTCCAGTTAAACCATTATAACGAGGTAAACTTACAGGTATTAGGACCCAAAGAGATTGTTATCAGGAAAGTCTACTGTTCTCAAAATCCTATTATTGCGAAAATCTATTGCCCTCACTGAGCCATGTTCTTTTGGTCTCATTAAAGACCAGCTGTTTGCCTCACTGCTGGCACTACACAAAGGTTCCAAGGACACTGTGTCTGGTTATTCTTTAATTTTTATTTATTTTTTTTTATTAAATCATAGCTGTGTACATTGATATGATCATGGGGCATCATTCACTAGCTTCACAGACCGTTTGACACACTTTCATCACACTGGTTAACATAGCCTTCCTGGCCTTCTCTCAGTTACTGTGCCAAGACACTTACATTCCACATTTACCAAGTTTCACATACACCCTTGTAAGATGCACCGCTGGTGTAATCCCACCAATCTCCCTCCCTCTACCCACCTCCCCGCTCCCTCCCCTCCCTTTCCCCCTTCCCCCTATTCTTAGGTTGTAACTGGGTTATAGCTTTCATGTGAAAACCCTAAATTAGTTTTATTCTTTAATTTTTTGAAACCTCTGGGATACTTGGGTATTTTCTGGAAACTGGAATGTTAATTAAATATGACTGGGGTTGGGAGGGCAAGGTAAGGAATGTATTTCACGCCACATCTTGTGTCGAACCTGATCTGACCCTCTTCTATTCCCTACTGTGCCATCAGTGGAATAGTGAGGAGGTGACCTCTGACCTCTTTAGGAACTGCAGTCTTGTCCTAGCCTTGGGAAAACTGTCATGCTTGGTTTTCCTCCTTTTGGAACCATTGTAAGGGCCTTCATCCCCTAACACACATTGTTTAATACAGTCCCTCCAGGAAATAGAACTGTTAACTTCAATGTTGATCTCAGTGGTCTCTCATGTTACTGGGCCCTCGTGGGAACCTTCTCATCCTCCCCTTGCAGTGTCTCCCTCCTCCCACCCTTTCTCACCAGTTCCCACACTCACTGAATAAGGGAGGTCAATCTGAATACATCTGTCCACAGCTCTGGAATGTCACAGAGGAGTAACAGCTGTTGACCTCTGTTCCAAACACATTATCCTGTTTGTCCCGAAAGTAGTTGGGTGGATTCCAGCTAATATATGTGATCTCTACTTCCTATAGGGAATGTAGGGCAAGGAAAGTATACTCCCCACACCTGCCTGGGTACCAGTTTAAACACAACCTGTTTTCAAGTACTGGATCCTCTTCTGCTGATAATAACATTAATAACTGTAATAGTAATTATGCCCCCAATTTTTTAAGCATTCACTATATGATAGAGTACAAAGCTACTGATTTTTTTTTATGTTTTTGTTTTATTGTTAAATCATAGCTGTGTACATTAGTGCAATCAAGGGGTACAATGTGCTGGTTTCATATACAATCTGAAATATTCTCATCAAACTGTTCAACGTAGCCTTCATGGCATTTTCTTAGTTATTGTATGTAGACATTTGTATTCTGCCTTTAGTAAGTTTCACCTGTACCCATTCTAAGATGCACCGTAGGTATGGCCCCAACCATTACCGTCCCTCTACCCTAACCTCCCCCCTCCCTTCCCTTTCCTTGGCCCTTTCCTCATAGTGCTATAGTTGGGTTATAGCCTTCATGTGAAAGCTATAATTTAGCTTCATACTTTGGATACTTTTTCTTCCATTCCTAAGATACTTTGCTAAGAAGAATATGTTCCAGCTCCATCCATGTAAACATGAAAGAGGTAAAGTCTCCATCTTTCTTTAAGTCTGCATAATATTCCATGGTGTTCATATACCACAATTTATTAATCCATTCTTGGATCGATGAGCACTTGGGCTTTTTCCATGACTTAGCAATTATGAATTGAGCTGCAATAAACATTCTGGTACAAATATCTTAGTTCTAATGTGATTTTTGGTCTTCTAGGTATAAACCTAGTAAAGGAATTATAGGATTGAATGGCAGGTCTATCTTTAGGTCTCTAAGTATTCTCCAAACATCCTTCCAGAAGGAATGTATTAGTGGGCATTCCCACCAGCAGTGTAGAAGTGTGCCCTTTTCTCCACATCCACACCAACATCTCTGGTTTTGGAATTTTGTTATGTGGGCTACTCTTACTGGGGTTAGGTGATATCTCAAAGTAGTTTTGATTTGCATTTCTCTGATGATTAAGGATGATGAGCTTTTCTTCATGTGTTTGTAGATCATGCTTCTTTCTTCTTTAGAGAAGTTTCTCTTCAAGTCCCTTGCCCACCCTGAGATGGGATCACGTATTCTTTTCTTGCTAATACGTTTGAGTTCTCTGTGGATTCTGGTTATTAGACCTTTATCGGAGGTATAACCTGCAAATATCTTCTCCCATTCTGAGGGCTGACTGCTTGCTTTACTTAATATGTTCTTGGCTGTGCAGAAGCTTTTTAGTTTGATCAGGTCCCAGTAGTGTATTTTTGATACTGCTTCAATTGCCTGGGGAGTCCTCCTCATAAAATATTCACCCAGGCCGTTTCCTTCAAGAGTTTTCCCTGCACGTTCTTCAAGTATTTTTATAGTTTCATGTCTTAAGTTTAAATCTTTTATCCAGTGAGAGTCTATCTTAGTTAATGGTGAAAGGTGTGGGTCCAGTTTCAGTCTTCTACAGGTTGCCAGCCAGTTCACCCAGCACAATTTGTTAAATAGGGAATCTTTTCCTCACTGAATGTTTTTAATCGGCTTGTCAAAGATCAAATAATGGTAAGTAGCTGGATCCATCTCTTGGTTCTCTATTCTATTCCAGACATCTACTTCTCTGTTTTTGTGCCAATACAATGCTGTTTTGATCACTATCGATTTATAGTACAGTCTCAGTTCTGGTAGCTTGATTCCTTCTGCTGTGTTTTTATTGCTGCATAATGTTTTGGCTATTCGAGGTTTTCTCTGATTCCATATAAAACGAAGTATTATTTTTTTCAAGATCTTTAAAGTATGACAATGGAGCTTTAATAAGAATTGCATTAAAATTATATATTGCTTTGGGTAGTACAGTCATTTTAACAATGTTGATTCTTCCCAGCCATAAGCATGGTATGTTTTTCCATCCGTTGACATCTTCAGCTATTTTTTTTCTTAAAGTTTCATAGTTCTCTTTGTAGAGATCTTTCACGTCCTTTGTTAGGTATACTCCCAAATATTTCATCTTCTTTGGCACTACTGTGAAAGGAATAGAGTCCTTGACTGTTTTTTCGGCTTGGTTATTATTGGTATATATAAAGGCTACAGATTTATGGGTGTTGATTTTGTAGCCTGAGACATTGCTGTATTCCTTGATCACTTCTAAAAGTTTTGTAGCAGAATCCCTAGTGTTTTCCAGATATACAATCATATCATCTGCGAAGAGTGAAAATCTCTTCTGACCCTATATGGATACCCTTTATCGCCTTTTCTTCCCTAATTGCAATGGCTAAAACTTCCATTACAATGTTGAAGAGCAATGGAGACAATGGGCAACCTTGCCTGGTTCCTGATCTAAGTGGAAATGATTTCAATTTAACTCCATTCAATACGATATTGGCTGTGGGTTTGCTGTAGATGGCCTCTATTAGTTTAAGAAATGTCCCTTCTATACCAATTTTCTTAAGTGTTATGATGATGAAGGGATGCTGGATATTATCAAAAGCTTTTTCTGCATCAATTGAAAGAATCATATGGTCCTTATTTTTTAGTTTATTTATGTGCTGAATTACTTATAGATTTATGGATATTGAACCAGCCTTGAGACCCTGGGATAAATCCCACTTGGTTGTGGTGTATAATTTTTTTGATGTATTGTTGGATTCTGTTTGTCAGGATCTTATTGAATATTTTAGCATCAATATTCATTAGTGATATCGGTCTACACTTTTCTTTTCTTTTCTTTTCTTTTCTTGTTGGGTCTTTCCCTGGTTTGGGGATCAAGGTGATGTTTGCTTCGTAGAATGTGTTGGGTAATATTCCTTCTTTTTCTATATTTTGGAAGAGGTTTAGTAATATAGGTACTAGTTCTTCTTTAAAGATTTGGTAGAATTCTGATGTAAAGACTTCTGGTCCTGGGCTTTCCTTTTTAGGGAGATTTTGTATAGTTGATGCTATTTCAGAACTTGATATAGGCGTGTTCAACATTTCCACTTCATTCTGGCTAAGTCTTGGTAGGTGGCGTGCTTCCAGGTATTGGTCAATTTCTTTCAGATTTTCATATTTCTGAGAGTAGAGTTTCTTGTAGTATTCATTAAGGATTTTTTAAATTTCTGAGGGTCTGTTGTTATTTCATCATTACCATTTCTGATTGATGAAATTAGAGATTTTACTCTTTTTTTCCTGGTTAGGTCAGCCAAAGGTTTATTATTTTATTGATCTTTTAAAAATACCAACTTTTGGATTTATTGATCTGTTATATAATTCTTTTGTTTTCAATTTCAATTAATTCTGCTCTGATTTTCTATATTTCTTTTCTTCTGCTAGGTTTGGGGTTGGAGTGCTCTTCCTTCTCCAGTTGCTTGAGATGTCCCATTAAGTTATTAAGTTCCTCTCTTTCCATTTTCTTCTGGAAGGCTTCCAGTGCTATAAATTTCCCTCTTAGGACTACCTTTGCAGTATCCCAGAGGTTCTGGTAATTCGTGTAATGATTGTTGTTTTGTTCCAAAAATATGGTGATTTCCTTCTTAATCTTGTCTATAACCCATCTATCCTTCAGCATAAGATTGTATAGCTTCCGTGTTTTTGTATGGGTATGCAGGTTCCTGTTGTTGTTCAGTTCAACTTCTATTCCATGATGGTCTGAGAAGATGCAAGGAATAATTTCTATTTTTTTTAATTTGCTGAGGTTAGACTTGTGTCCAGGGATGTGGTCAATTTTGGAGTATGATCCGTGGGCTGATGAGAAGAATGTATATTCAGTTTTGTTGGGATGAAATGTTCTGTAGATGTCTGTAAAGTCCAGATGTTGAATCGTTAAGTTTAAATCTAAAATTTCTTTGTTTAGCTTCTTTTTGGAGGATCTATCCCGCACTGCTGAAGGGGTGTTAAAAATCTCCAACTACTGTGGAACTGGAGGAAATCGAGTTGCTCATGTCTGTTAGAGTTTCCCTTATAAATTGAGGTGCATTCTGGTTGGGTGCATAAATATTAATAATTGAAATCTCATCATATTGAGTATTACCTTTAACAAATATGAAGTGTCCATCCTTATCTTTCCTTATTTCAGTTGGTTTAAAGCCTATTGCGTCTGCAAATAGAATTGCAATGCCTGCTTTTTTCTGCTTTCCATTTGCCTGGAATATAAATGACCATCCCTTCACTTTGAGTCTATATTTGTCTTTTAATGTAAGATGCAATTCTTGTATGCAGCAGATATCTGGCTTGAGTTTTTGTATCCAGTCAGCCAACCTGTGCCTCTTTAGAGGACAGTTTAAATCATTCACATTAATTGAGAATATTGATAAGCCTTTCGAGAGCCCGGTGGACATTTTTAATCCATTTGTGGAAGTTGGAATTTGATCAAAATTTTCTGGGCGGGTTTATTTGTGTGGTGGAGAATTACGCTGGTCTTTATGGAGGATAGGTCTGAGAATATCCTGCAGATCTGGTTTAGTTATGGTAAATTTCTTCAACATGTGAATGCCATTAAAGTATTTAATTTCTCCATCATAAATGAAACTCAGTTTAGCTGGGTACAGGATCCTGGGTTGAAAGTTATTTTGTTTTAGGAGATTAAAAGTCGATGACCATCCTCTTCTAGCTTGAAAGGTTTCAGCAGAGAGATCTGCAGTTATTCTAATATTCTTCCCTTGTAGGTGATGGTTTTCTTTCATCTGGCTGCTTTCAGAAGGATCATATTAACTTTAGTGAAATTGATTATGATGTGTCTGGGGGATGTCTTATTCTGGTTGAATCGTGTTGGCGTTCTGAAACTGTCTGCTATCTGAATTTCAGAACCCCTTGGCATGTCTGGAAAGTTCTCCTTCATAATCTCATGGAGAAGAGACTCTGTGCCTTGTGATACCACTTCATCGCTTTCAGGGATCCCTATAAGATGAATATTAGTTTTCTTCTAATTATCCCAGAGCTCTCTGAGAGAGTGATCTGTTTTTGCTCTCCATTTCTCTTCCTCTTTGAGAGTTTGGGAGCATTCAAAGCCTTGTCTTCAATGTCAGAAATCCTTTCTTCTACTTATTTTTTTAATTTTAAAAATTTAAAAATTTTTTAAATTTTTTTTAATTTTTTTAATCCCTGTTACTGAGGGATTCTACTGTGTTTCTCAGATCTTTGAGGGCTGCAACTTCTTGTCTCAATGTGTCAAAACCTTTGGTCATTTGGTCTTTGAATTCATTGAATTTTTGAGATATCTTTTGGGTTACTGCTTGGAATTCTAATTCCATCTTATTTGCTATCCAGATTCTGAATTCAATTTCTGACATCTCAGCTATTTGTTTGTGCATGGGATCTTGTGCTGTGTCTGCCCCATTGATCCTTGGGGGAGTTGATCTACTCTGACTATTCATATTGCCAGAGTTTTTCTGTTAATTTCACCTCATAATTGTTTTTCACCATTGCCTCTGGCCGTCCTCAGAGTTGGGGAGGTGTCTGTTCAAGATTAGATCCCAGTGGGATCACTGTATTGTTCCGGGATCTTTGTATGGAGTGGCCCTATGTAGTTCCTCTGGGGCTGCCCCAGCCAGGGAGTTCTGTTTGTGGAAGCTGCTCCAGAGTGCGACACACTCGGATCCAGCTACAGGGCGGGAGGTGGTGCGCACAGTTCTGGGAGTGCCTGGCGCCCAGTGACTTTGGCACAGAGAGCCCAAGGCTCCAGCAGTCTCTGGCCAGGAAAAGGGCTCTGCACAGAGGCAGGGAGGGCTCCAAAGGGCACGTAGCTACCAGAGTCCCTGGCCAGACAAGCAGGCCGGTGTGGAGGCAGAGACTGTACAGTAGGGAAGATGCAGGGTTGCGCGGCTCCCACAGTTCCTGGTCAAGGCATGCGGAGGCTCACTGGGTGTGGTTCACAGGTCAAGAGTCGCAGCACAGCTCTTATGGAGGTCTGAGTGGCGCCAAGCCCAGGGGTTTGAGGTTGCTATGAGCTGTGATGCCACAGCACTCTACCCAGGGCAGCAGCCTGAGACTCCAGTGTGCCAAAACTGGTCTCACTCTGCCCCTGAGAGTTAAGGCTGTAAGCAGCTCAGTCTCCACCTTCAGGCTGCTCAGTCACTAGGTTACTAGCTCCTGCCCGATCCTTGCTCTGCGACCCTGAGGGCGGAGCTTGCCAGGGCAGTTCTCTCACAATGGCTCCCTGCAGCCCATAGCTGAACACTATTAGCTCCGTCCGGCTCAGCCACTCAGTCTGGGGCCCTAGACAATGCCCAAGGTTCTCCGCACTCCTGCTCAAGCTCTCCCCCAAGGCAGTTCAACTGAGTGCCAAGTCCAAAAACACCAACAGTTCACAAGTAAGGCCTTTCCGGTTTTCAGTCTCACTGCAGCTTGTACTTACAGCTGCCGGCACTGGCAAGATTAGGTCGATCGGACACATGTAACCACTCACCAGTTTTTATTCTTTTTGTCCTCCTCTTGGGGTCCAGAAGTCCCTTGCTGACTCCCTGTATTCTCAAAGGGATGATTATAGGCAGATCCCACCAGCCAGAGATGCCTGGAGTCTTATCTCCCCAGACTCACCATGCCCTGTTGAAGGGAGGCTGTTACTTGGCCGCCATCTTGGATTGTCTCCCACTTACTCCATTTTGTTGAGAGCTTCCAGCTCAGGAATTTGCCAGGAGTTAACTGATATTTTTCCATTATAGCCTAAGCCTAACATTCCAAGATACTCAATAGTAACAGTAGAGAACAAAGAGGCAAAGTCCAGACCTATCTAGTATTTGTCTAAGTATCCATCCACTAACACTACAGTGAATATGATGACTTTTGTACATTGTCTTGAGAAAAATTCTGAGTAAACCTGAAATAGATTAGCTTCCATTATGTGACAGGTTACTCAGATTTACAGTGACTGACACTGGGTTCATCTTTCTCTTCACTGAGAGGCCAGAATCAATATTGGAAACATCGGGAAATCTCATCCCCTTCAGGAATCTAAAACAGGCTGATTTCTCATGCTGGTGCTCATTATATGGAATTCACCCAGATTGGTTGGCTGTGCCACACTATTACAGGACTCTTCTAGAAAAATTGGCATTGTGTATCTGGCTTTTAAGCAGAACAAACAAGAGTAGGAGAACCTATAATATCCTTGAAAAGGCACCCATCCATCCACTGAACCCATGTCCAGTGACTACGACATGGAGAGTGTCACTCTACACACTGAGGTGACAGCCCCTTAGTCCCCAGAAAACCCAAATCTAGAATAAATACTGAGGGAAAATGCTTTATCTAATTTGCCTGAAGGGGCCTCTCAGGGCAGGGATATTTTGATTTAGAGGATAAGCAAAATTGGCCAGGCCAGCAATGGTGAAGAAAGGGACTTTCCTTCCAAGCAAAGTACACAGGACATGCAGAACCTAAACCCTTGCTGAGGGAACCACAAAGAGCTCAGTGTGACTGGAAGAGAAAGGACACTGAGGAAAGACCTGGGGGATGACTGGTAGTCAAGTGCTGGGGGTGAATGGCCTTTTATGCCCAGCTAAGGAGTTGGCTCTTTGTAGGGAGAGCAGTTAGGAGCCCTTACTACAGGGATCAGCACACAAGTCTAAGTTGCTGTTATAGATGTAGAAGGTATCAGTGTTTGAGATCAGAAAACAATACCCAACATGAAGGTCTCAGAAGCAGCCTCAGAAGGAGAAGTTTTTCTCTGGCCTTCTCCTGCCCTCCTGTCTCTCAGTCCCATTCTCCAGGGAGACTACGCATAGAAACTAGAATCCCTCTTCTCCAAGGTGAATCATAAAAACCAGAATCCCTTTTCCCCTAAAGCCAGCCATAAAACCTAAAACTATTCTTTGCAAAAACTGGTCATGGAGAAGTTACCTGACCTACCTTGTTCGACTGTAGGTCATAAGACCCCCGATTCCAGAGAGGGTCATGCCCCATACCCAGAAGGAAGAAATGTGCTCAGAGAGGCCAAGCAGAATCTAGACAGACAGGCAGTACTGGGTTTTCCCACTCAGCCTATTACCCTGTTTCCCCGAAAATAAGACTTAAGGTGTGCTCCCAAAGATGCGCTAGGTCTTATTTTCAGAGGACGTCTTATCTTTCCTGTAAGTAGGTCTTATTTTTGGAGGATGTCTTATTCTCAGGGAAACGGGGTAGCATCACACCTGTTTTTTTTTTTTTTTGTCCAGTCATATTTCTACATGGCTATCCATACTCTGCTAAGCCTAAGCTTGAAAATGGACAATTTTTCCCATATCTTTGAGTCTTCATTCTTGAAGACTCCTGAGAATACAGATTAAATAAATTTGTGTGCCTTTTCTCCTATATATCTGCCCTTTGTGAGTTGTTTTTTCAGCCAGTCTTCAGTGGGTAAAGGGGAAGTTTCTGTAGGCCACTATGTCAGCGTATTAGAGCAGGATTCTGTGTGAGATTTAATCCCTCCCATCAACTCCAATTGATTGATATCAGCTGCCCAATTCCCTGTGTAGAATGGGATTCCTGAGACCTCATACCAGTCCAACGCAAGCAGGGGAAGGGGATAGGGGAGCATAAAAAAATGGCACTCGTGGGACTTGCAGGCCAGGATTATAATAAAGCTATAATGAACTCAGATCAGATTGCAGGCTGCTCTTCCCCACCTGTCCCTTAAATCTTGGCATTTTTCCATTGTTGGAGTTTGAGGTGGCCAATAAATTACTCTTTTCTACTTGCTAATTCAGTCCTAAATCAAATAAGAGTGACTAAGAGAGGGAAAGCAGTCAGGCTGATGGAGATGAGAATGTAACTAATAGCATACAAACCGAGAACACGGCGGAGACACGCAGCCGTGACAACACCCAGGATTAGGCAGACTTACCCTCCAATCATGGGTCCTGCCGAGAAATCACAAGTGCCACTTCCAGGGACAGAGTCTTTACCATTAAACTACCACATGGCCCAGAGCAGGACGTTTACTCTCTGCAGAAAGGCAGGTACCCAAGGTGGGAGTGGCAGGCACCAGAGGGAGACACGAGGTCAGGGGCAGGTTTGTTTCAGCTGGGAGAGATGTGAGCATGTTTTCATGTTCAGGCAGAAAACACATCATGGGAAATACTGAAGATACAAGAGATAAAGGATAATCTGTAAGGAGACAATCAAGGTGATGACAGAAAGTGGCCCTAGGACATCAGCTAACACTTCAGCACACAATAAACAGGAGAATGTTCTTTGAGAGTCCCACACTTGTCTAGGAAAACAGAAGTGATAGCAGTTATAGATTAACTTTGATCAGGCGCTTTTCAATGTATATATGTATCTCTTAACAACCCTCCATAGAAATTATTATTACTAGTCCTTTTTATAGGTGAGAAGCAGAAAAGGACTTCAACACACTTTCTCCAGCTCTGTGATTACCATCTGGGGAAAGGTGACAGAGTCTGTGGCTCTGACTTATTGCTCCCGGCAGGGAGCAATTAAACCCAGCTTCAGAAGGAGCCTGCACTAGACCATGGGTATTAGTGCCAGAAACCCCCAGTTGGTTTGCATGGTGATGGATGGGAGGGGACTGTAGGAGTGAATGAACAGCCTTGTAAGATCTAAGTTAATTTCTAAAATCTCTGAAGAAGTAAGAAAACATCTCTTCTTCCCTCTCCCTCCCTTCAAGAGGCAGAAATAGTAATAGAAACATTTTCATTTCAGGAGAGAGGAGTGAATAATCATGCTCATCTCCAGGGGCTACCTCAGACATTTGGGAAACAGGCAGACTTCTCAGGGCTTGTCCCTATGGAGAAATTCAGGCTCCTAAAAATAGCCACCATGAAGTGGTGATGGCAGGGAGGTGACAGACTGGCTAATGAATTGCACTGTGCTCACAGATGTCCTCTCTGAGGACTCTGAGGTTACAGCCCAGTGTGAGAGAAGGAGGGGTCAGCCTGGCTGAACGGACTTTCTCCGGGCCCTGGAGGTCTGAGCTTTGTGACTATGATGTCTATTCTTTCCCCAAATTTCTACATGGGGAAGGTATGCACAGGGCTCGTACCCAGCCTGAGAGTATTCACTCTCAGATGTCTCTGGGCTCTTTAGATCTATTCTCTCCTTTTATTTCTGAGAAACTCAGTCTCTGAATTGGTATACAAACTAGACAAAAATATGTGTGTGTTTCTTTGTATACATGGGAAGGACAAGCATTTTTTTGTTTTTGTTTTTGTTTTTTTTTGCCTCTTCCCTGTTTCTACTCAGTCAGAAAGGGATGTGTGGACATTTTGAACCCAAAATTCCTGTTATATCTAACTGGCAAGACTGTGTCCTATAAAACTGACAGTTCTTAACCTTTTTTGCCTTGGAACGAACCCCTTTTGTGGTCCAGAAACCTAAAGACCCCTTCTCACAATCATGTTTAGAAATGCACAAAACAAAATACACAGGATGTCAAAGAAAACCAAAAATATTTAAATGCAGTTTTCAAATATTTTTTAAAAGCAAATATTCATGATATGATAATAAATATGCTGTATTACCATATTAAATAAGGTCTAGTTATGGTGAGATGACTACCAGAATTTTGGAGTAATGAGAAACATGAGTAATATTTTGAAGAACCTACAACAACTACAGGTATAATATGACATGAAAATATCCGGGACTTCTACCCATGACAGTGACAAGTACTGCTAAAATTACTGTGGTTTGTTGCCTGAATATGTCATCAAAATGTTAAATTTCAGTTAGAATAGTGAAGGTGAAGACGTAACTTTTTTCCCAGCCAAATGTCTATTAGACATTTGTCTAGTAGCCCTGGTTAGGAACCCCTGAGTAAGTCAGTATATCTGGTTACCATCAGCATCCCATCTACCCACATGTGGGTGATACACGCACACTACATGCACAAACCCCAAGCCCTGCATGCCCTGTAGTCTCAATACTGGAATCTGACAGCATCTTAATGCATCCATAAGGGACACTTCCCAGGTAGTTTATATCCTGAAAGATCAGGAGAGCAAAGAACAAATAACATTGTAGACCTCAATATCAGTATGTTCTGTAGCCTCTAGTTTCAAATACTGGTTGAGTGTGGATGACCATTCCCAACCAGGTTTTCCTCATTTCCTTGTGACACTTGGGCCAGACCATAAGTCTATAAATTTCACCTGTACTTGTTTATCTCCCACATTTTAGATAGAGTCCAACTTTCCATTCTATATTATTAGTCAGCAGAGTGGAACACATATAGCTGAGATGAGAGTAAAGGTGAGAAGGACCACACTCCAGCCCACACCTGTCACTATGGATGACAATGTAAAGCCCCCTGACCACTCTGCAAATATTCAGCAACCACCATGTCCTGGATAGCAGATCCCAAAACCCTTGAAGGGCTTGCACACTCTCCCGCTCATTCACTCCGCTGCAGACTCATGGGCATTGTTTCTTATCTTCTAAAAGATCAATTTATTTTTGGCCTCCAGTCTTTAATGTGACTTCTTTCCTCTCTCTGAAATTTTCTTCCCTTTCACTCTTACCAATGCTCATTCTTCCTCTAGACAGAGATTTCTGAGCACTCTATGCACTTCCATTTAGTCCCTACCTCAATATCCAGTTAATTTTTCGTAACTAGCCGCAATTTATAATTATTTTGTGTACTTGTTTGTTTGCGCCCTTTGTCTTTCTCCTCCATTAGAGGCTAACCTTCAGAAGGGCAGCCACTGTGCCTGGCCTGTGGCTTGCTCACCTCTGTACTTCAGCAGCGAAACAATGCTCAGGGCAGGGTGTAGTGGGTCACACCTGTAATCCTAGCACTCTGGGAGGCCGAGGCAGGATCACTTGAGCTCCAGAATTTGAGACCAGCTCGAGCAATAGTGAGACCTCATCTCTTCTAAAAAATAGAAAAGTTAACCAGGCATCATGATGTATACTATAGTTCCAGCTACTCAGGCAGATCACTTGAACTCAAGAGTCTGAGGTTGCTATGAGCTAAGCTAACACCATGGCACCCTATTCTGGACAATAGAATGATACTCTGTCTCAAAAAGAAAAAAAAGTGCTGGGCACATAGCAGGCATTTGGTAAAAATGTGGTTAAGTGGCTAATCAGTAACAAACATTCCCTTTGGGTGGTGCCTGTGGCTCAATGAGTAAGGCACCGGCCCCATATACCAAGGGTGGCAGGTTCAAACCCAGCTGCAGCCAAACTGCAAAAAACAGCAGGACATTGTGGGAGGCACCTGTAGTCCCAGCTACTCGGGAGGCTGAGACAAAAGAATCACCTAAGCCCAAGAGCTGAAGGTTGCTGTGAGCTGTGATATCACAGCACTCTACCGAGGGTAATAAAGTGACACTCTGTCTCTAAAAAAAAAAAAAAAAAACAATTCCCTTCTATAATCTATACATACACTCAAAAATCCTATATCTAAGTCGGTAAGGAAAGGTGCTGAGCAGGGTAAAATATTAGATCATGTATATTCAAAGCATCCCTCTAAATGGATCACAAGTAATATCCCATTGGCCTACTTTGATTGTCTGTCACCTATTAATCCATCTGCCACAATACACCTTACTTACTATACCAGAATCTAACAACTGCTGTGGGTAATTCTGTGTCTACTTTTCTGGTTCCAGGAAGAAAGGTGGTATGCCCCACAGCACTGTTTAGCCTCTGGAAACATGGAGTTTGGTACCTCCAAGATGTTCCGACTCTCATCTCAGTGTCACAGTGCCAGTCAGATTTGGGGTAGTAGTTACCTTCCTGGAATTTACTTGTTTTGCAAACCATTCATTCATCCACCAAATGATTAATGAGAATTGTACTCAGTCATAGGCCCGTTGGTATGGGCTGGGAAGACAAAGACAAATAAATCATGCCCTCAAGTGGCTCAAGACAGACAAGTTAAGCAACAACTCTTACAAGTTAAGTTTCTACTTTTACATTGACAGGAGCAGAGAGCACTATCTTGGCTCATTTGGAACTACTTTCTAAAACATCTCTAAGACTATTTAAATGAACCAACATGGTAAGTGCACCCACAGATATGTTAATGTGTGTGTATTTATATACGTGTACGTTCACATTTGCTGTCTCTCACAAGATCCTGGAAGTATCAAATAAAAAATGAATCTCCCTCCCAGGGGCATATGAACCAGACTTTACCATTCAAAGTAATTACTGTTGCTTTAAGACAACGTCTGGAGCCGCTGCACTGCCCAGCCCAGGAAGCACAATGGAACATTTTCCTTGGGATTACCTCACTCCTACTGACCGACACAGGAAATAATTATTTTGGTAGTCACCAGTAAACAGTGAAACACACTTGCCTGAAAAATAAGCTCTTTTTGACCCTGCTAGACAGTGGCTTCACAAGTATAGCTGAACCTAGTTTCCATCCAAATTCAACACTTTTGTATGTAAATGGTGCCTTATTCTTGGATGGTGGGTTCCCAGATCCAGACCACATTTCAGAGTTCTGCCAAAATGCCACAGCAAACAGTGGTTTCCTTGTATTTCTGGCTAAAGAAGAATGTAGCATCAGAGAAATATTAGATTTCTTTCCTAAGATAGAATATGGAAATTCCATAGATGCCCTAGCAACAAATTCAAACATTGCAGTCATGTCTGAGAAAGTGCTCCTGCTCTTCCAGATGTCAATCATGGGGCGTGTCAGAGAAATACAGCAACGTTTAGAGAAGTGACTGTTTGGGGGTAGGACTTTTGAATCTAAGTGAAAAGGCTAGATCTCCACTCCCTATTCTAGCTGAGGCCTAATGTGGGCCTCTTTCTCTACCAGGGATGTCCCGTCTTTTTTCTTTTCTGCCACATATTGGAAGAATAAGAGTTATCTTGGGCCACATAGTAAATACACAAACACAAAGCTGATGAGCAAAAGAAAGATCATACTTGTCGTGATATGTAACACCTCTGATAAAAAAAAAACAGTCCTCAAATAATCTGCATGTGACCCACAGGCTGCAGGTTGGACACCCCCACATGCAGTCCCCAAAAGGCAGAACTCTAAATAGAAGCAGCACAGTGTCCGAGAGCTTGTCTCTGAGAGAAGTAAGGCCGTAAGGCCACCTGTAGCAAACTGGTGAGTTGGAATAAACGAGACAATGTTCTCAACTGAAATCACTCTGTTCTACTGAAATCCAAAGTTCCTGACTTAGGGACAAAGACCCAAAATAATAGTTTAAACACCACAGATGGCTTTTCCTGTCTCATCTAACAACCCAGAATTAAGCAGTCCAGGACTGGTATGGCAGTTCGAGGGGCCAGAAATTCAGATGCCTTCTGTCAGGTAGCTCTGCTGTCTACCCTCTGACCCATATGGTGCAGGACCCACATGGCC